>NC_064924.1:366492677-366795707 GCF_023897955.1 Schistocerca gregaria
TGGGGAGGGGACCCCACCAGTTTATGTGAAACAAGAGTAGCAACAAACAAATTAGTGAGAAACACTTCTAGTCAGTTGTGCTGATCCTCTGCAGTAACAGACCACAGCCTGTTAAATAAGTACAAGGTTTAGTTTGAACAAATGGTAATATTTGTTCATGCAGACATTTATAGGGACCCTGTTATCAAGAAAGCACTTGACATTAGACTTTGTGGAAAAACATTTCAGTAGAGACACTGGCTATGCACTTAGTAATGCACAGAAGCAAGTACCTAATAAATAAAAAGAACAGAGATCGAGTTCTTGCAGTTTTCTGCCTGATTTGAGGGATGACATTGCAAATAATGCTTGATAAAGAATGCAAACAAAATCTATGAATGTCAAGGGTGCCACCTCAGTATGCACTATTTGCATGCTGTCATCATGATGTAATACAATCACATGCCATCCTGTGTGTAAAAAAGTGTGAGTCTCACCAGTTCATGACAGCCGTTATTAGCACCTGATGATGATGATGATGATGGAGGCAGTCATCAAAAGCCTGTTTGTATGAGCGCTGATGACTGCGCAGTTGAGCACCTCACAAACCAAACATTATCATCATCATCATCATCATTGAAGGCCTAGAAATTTTTCCGAATGTGATCTGGCAATTGAACACCAAACTTTTGACACATCTTCAAGTGTTAGCAATTAACAAGTTCCTTCATCCAAGGCTGCTGTTGTTCACTGGAACTCTTGAACTCTGCTGAGCTATCACTTGCTTGACATTTGAGAGCCTCAATGTATGGCGTTTGAGGCTGTTTGTTTATAGATGATATGCAGCTGAATCCTCCAACTTTTACCTCCAATTCACAATCAGCAGTTTCCCAGTGTGTGTTACCTCTGAACGGCCTAGTAAAAGTGGCTAGCACTGTACATCTATGCCTAATTTACAAGTTAATATTCATACTTAGATGATTTTTCTCTTTCCTCTTGCAACCTTCTTGTGACCAGTCATTACAAATGATAAAATCAAAAATGTTGTTAAAGTGTACAAAAGTATAATAGTAGAGTGTGATGCTTACTTTCTCACATACACGAATCCTATAGCATCCAGACTGTGTGCTTCTCTAGACTCCATAAAGATAGTGTCCCAGTCTGTCCTGTTGGGTATTCATTCTCAGTTCCATGTTATAAATTAGCCAGAGAGCCAAATGATCTGATCAAGACAATGCCAAGTTTAACCCTAGTCATAGTATTCTTAATTCAGTTGACTTAGCGAACAAGGTAAAAGGCCTGCAAATCCCCACCCTAGTACCAGCTAGTTTTTTTTATGTTAGCAACTTATTCACTAATATACCTGTAAAGGAGTGCCTAAACATTTGCACAGGCTTACTAGATACATCAGGAGTTAATATAGTTGTCACAGACAACAGGACGGATGGAGTGGCCGAGCAGTTCTAGGCACTACAGTCTGGAACTGCACGACCGCTATGGTCGCACGTTTGAATCCTGCCTTGGGCATGGATGTGTGTGATGTCCTTAGGTTAGTTAGGTTTAAGTAGTTCTAAGTTGAACCATTTTTCACAGACAACATGAGGTTAGCTACACAAACCTGCATCACACAAAATTATTTCAATTTCATTGGCAATATATACAAATAGCTTGATGGGTAGCTATGGGATCTCCCCTTAGTCCAATCATTGCTGAAATCTTCATGATTAATTCTGAAAAACAGTTTCAGGAAAATACCCCACTCTCTTCTAAGGTTGGATACCAATTTTGTCATGTTGGTGATGTGTTGTGCCTAAGAAAAGGTACTAGCAGACAACTTCATAAATTCTGTATAGGTTAGTCTGGCAGGGCAATATGCCCCCTTTGAAGGAACGCAATAGAAGTTGGAAATTTAGAAAAGGAGACTCTACTTTTCAGACCACCTGCTTGTAGAAGGTCATAGTTACAAGGTGCATCATGAGGTATTACATCACTTCCATACAGGAAGGAAGATGATTTACCTTGAAATAATGGAAATAAGAACATATGTCTATCTGCCCAAGCTTGATACTAAATGACCAGACACAGATCCCTTACCTGGCACTTTGAACTACAGACACTACTCATAATCTCATCAAGACCATGTTGTAAACTACCCCTGTTACTCAAATGCCCTATTTTTTCCTTTATTTCAGTTACTGTAACTTCTCTTGTCCTGTTAAAAAATTTAGTTTGTATAATCACAGCTGCTTTACTTACCTGTTTAATCTCACTAGTATAGCTTATCTGTTTGTAATTTAGGACACGTTAAGGACAAGGTTATTTTATTCAGCCATGACTTTGGAATATGTCACTGAAGTTTGTTGTTAACTTTATTTTCTCCCACAAACAAGTGTTGTAATTTGTTATCAGTTCATTAATTAGTGTGTCACACATTTGATCTTAGTTAAATAATCTTACATGAAAGTTTCATTGAAATAATTACTCTCATTTTATTGTTAAAATTAATATTAACAATTTTCATCTTTGGGAATGGGGGTACTCTGAACCTGCACTATTTTAAAATTTTTGACCCTACAAAAATTCCACTACATCATATATTTACCTTTGTGCCTGATGGTGTAACAGCAGAGAACTCATCTGTGACATAAACAGCAAATATTGTAGACTGTTAGACTGGCACATATGTGTTTTTATTCATAAAAGCCATTATTGTTTGTGCTTTATCATCTATAATTAATGTACAGCATTCTCACTGTCTCTCTGCTATGTAGCACTCTTTCCATTTTTTTCTAGTCTCCACTCAGATATAGTACCACCCAAAACATAGGTCCATTCACTCAAGTTTTGCACCAGATACCGTCATCATCATTGTCTCATCACTGCCAGGTTTCTTGACTGGAGAAGTCCTCCAATCAAATTGAAATGCTCTGATTTATCACTCCATTCTTTTCTTTCTGTGGCAACCTTGATTGCATTTTGTATTCAGCATTAGGCTTGCTTCATGAGTTAAACTGATGTTTTATGATGTAGAAGGGTGAGCTGAAAAGTAATCCCTCCATTTTTTTTAAAAAAATGTGAAAACACTTAGAGCTCTTTTAAATAAAGCAAACATTATTAACATTCTACATTTTTACTCTTCGTATCAAAATATTTCCAGTCTTCTGCCAACAGAGGACTCCAAACTGTAGTGTGTAGCATAGTGGAGGGTAGCATAGCTATGTTAGTGCATGTGAAAGAGTGTACTTTAATTGAGTTTCGAATTTGAAGAGTCCACCCACACATGGAGTATCCTACCCTTCAGCATGACAGTGCCAGACCACACATGAGTCCTGCAATGTCTCCAACAGTCTGAGACCTTGGGTTCATCATTGATCTTCTCCATACAGTCCTAGCTTGGCCCCATCCGATTTTCATGTTTCCAAACCTTAAAGAAGACCTTTGATGACTTCACTTTGATAGTGATGAAGTGGTGAAAGCAAAGGTGAGGTTGTTGATCCATCAATGTGGTCTCACATTGCGTGAAATATGTGTATTACTAGGATGACTATATTGAGAAATAAGCACATAGACATGAAAAATAAAGATGTAGAATGTTAACAAAATTTGTTTTCTTATCTTGAGAAAATTCACATAAAAAATTCAGAAGCATTACTATTCAGCACCCTCATACATCCTATGCCTTGACTATGGCTCATACTTCCAGCATTATCCTGGTTAGCAGCAACCCTTTGCAAAACTTAACCTATATGATGTCCTTAGGACTGTTGCATTAAACTTAAAGGACACCCTATAAATAACACATTTCCATGGGCTGCCAAATTTTTAATCACTGAATAACATTTGATTTCTGCAGTAAGGAGATAATCCTGGTACCTCAGGCTGACTAATTGCTCTGTAGATTATAGAGGATTAACGTTGGCAGCTAATAGCAATGAAGTTCTGTTGCTTGTCGGGGGATGCTGTCCTCTTTGCAAATGGGCTGCAACAACCAGGCTCACAATGCATTAGAGCAATGTGGTCACCCCTGCATCCCAAATGGGAGTCAATGGGAGTTATATAATACACATTCAATGAACAGAGCTCTTCGGTAGCATTTAAATGTAGGGGTTATGTTGTAAGTGGAGCCCCTCAAGCCATTGATAGAACTTACTGGTGTCGCATGCACTCTGTAGAAATGTGGTTACATACTTTCCTCATTGGGATCATTGGAAAGATTGGACACCATAATTCATGTCACATCCTTCTATGGCATTCCTTGTGTTCAGGTTTCCTTTATCAGAGGCCTAAACAAAGACAGTTTATGAACTCTTTTCGTGGTGTCATCAAGGTATTCCCTTTAATTGTATTTTTTGAAGTGGGGAGAATTCTACTGCAATGAGAATCATTCAACCCCCTCTCTGCCTCAACACTATTGTCAGGTAGTTTTGTGTCTCTATTCTTGCATTATCCCTGACCACTAAGCATCTGTACAAACCTTTTCACTGCTATAGGGCCCATGTTAGTGCTGAGATTGATCCTTGTGGTGACTCACATACAGTTATATGACTCAAATTAATCAGGTAAAGGAATATTAAAGATTCAAGTTGTACATGAATATGAAAACTGAATCACTTAAATTACATATCTTGGACTCATAATGTTTATCTTCTTAATAAAATTACACACCACCAGCACTCATGACATACTACACTACTATTATTCATCTCATTTGTTGGTTTCTTTACCATGTGTCTCATTGCTGTACACAGTATATGTGATGTTTTGGTTTCACCAATGTAATTAAGTTTTTCAGTCTGATGTCAGTGGCACATTAACCTTTGCATATCCATTCTGAAAGATTAGGTCCCAATTTACTGTGTAAAGAGGATAACTGGTGCCATAAGCTCAAGAATAACAGTGTAAACAGGTACTATAATACTTATTTCTGTGGCAAGATTTCAACTATGATAACAAAAGTTGGATTTACTATGAGAATATGCTAGCACAAGTAAGTAGTTGATTCTGATTTGAGAGTGAAACCTCTGTTAAAGCCACCTTTGACTCATCCTGCAGTCCTAAATTATTTGCTGTATTTGGTATATTGTTGTGCAGACACAATGTGTATTAACTGTCCTATGTACTAGCTACTTCTGTTTGTTATGCTCCAAACCTTGACATGTTGTTGTGTGGCCACTCACTACTTTGATGTTACTAAGCTGAAAGGATGTCGTCTCAGGCCATACTGAACTGGCTGTTAATTCTGCAGAGGACTTGAGAAAAGGAATGTTTATTATATAAATGTTGTTTTTCAAACCATAAGAGAATACCTACTCCAACACGTTTGGCATTTGAGCATGCCTGATATGTGCAACTTTTAGCAGCATGGTGATGCCATTCACAAATATGGAATTCGGAATGTTATTGATATCTTATAATGAGAAGCTATAGGATCCATATTAATTTTCATTTGGTGTTATTTGCCTACTTGTGATGGTATGAATCACACCCATGACAGACAGGGACTATGGTTTCTTATGCTGCTTAACAAGCACAACCACAATTGTCCATACTTCTGATGGGTTTTGTGATTTTATATTGGAAGGCGAATGCCGTTGCATACTACTCAGCTATTTTTTTTATTTTTTTATTTTTTACATAATTTTTTTTCCCCTCTGGCTATTTCTCACCTCCTGCTATGTCACCAGCTCTATCCAGTGTTCCTCCTTCTGTTGACAGAACCATTAATAAATGCTTTAAGGCATTTAAATAAAGTTGTTGTTTCCTGTCAATGAAATGTTGAAGCTGAACAAACTCATGAGTTCCTGATATTTAGCAAAGACTCCAAACACATTCAACCACGTTGCTCACCAACCTTCAACTTTACATTCAAGCCTAAAAACTACTTATGCTTAGTGCTTCAAACCTGCACCTCTAGCTATGAGATTGCTCTCTTAATAGTCAAACTCTATTGCTCCATGCCCACTACAGTGCAAGAGCCCATATTTATACCTGTTTGCAACAGCCAGTTGCACTCATACATGATACCTCAGCCCTATCATGTTACTCTGACAGGTAGTGCACTATTATTTAATATACATGGTACCTCAGCCCTATTATGTTACTCTGACAGATAGTGCACTATTATTTAACAGTTCCCACTGTGATCTCATCATACTTACCCTTAATTTGTTGACCCATCTGGAAAATATTTTGAGTGTAATTTTGGATCCCTTTCTTCTACATCTATCACAGTTATCTTACACCACCAAGATAACTGGACAATGCTGCCTAATCTCATGGATGATCATCTGTGATGACAGATGGACCAACTCATAGTTCATGAGAAGGGACCAATTAGTGTGAATCACACCATCGCACATGTAAATAATTGGATCATCAAAGGTTTAAGATGACTGTAATGTTACCTAGTTCCATATCTACTCCTCTAGCTCTGATTTTTGTTGGGCTAGTTGTATGACTCTTTACAAAAAGGGATTATTATAATGTGATTCAGTAAGTCACCAAAAGAAGTTGTATCTGAGCCAAAACCACCTTGTAACTATCGTAAGTAAGAATAATTTGAATTTTGTCCCAGTTACATAACTGTAAATTTATTGTGGTTGGATTTGTGACTGCTCTATGCCAGGATAAAATTGTGGTTGTTGATTGCAGAAGAGGTACTGTGCACATAAATTAAGATAAAGCTTTTATATTATATCAATAATTTGAGATTCCAGGAAATGGCCACTTTCTATATGCCCCTGTACATTGTGTATTTGTCTCAAGTACATTAAATACAAAACTATGGCCCAAAGCTATACAAGGGATTAATTATGTATATGATTAACTTAGGAAAGGGACAACAGTGCTTTCAAAAAGAAAAAAAAAGAAAATAAACATAATATCTTAATGTGCACTTTACACATAATTATCAAAAATTAATATTTCTACATCTGTTTCCTTTCTTTTAAATCTTCATTTGAGAATAGAATAAGTAATTTCGGAAGATATCCTGTGTAAATGTTAGACCATTTTGTTCTTAACACAGTGCAATACAGTTGTCTCATTTGAATATCCATAGTGCATTACTTAAATAATGGGCAATACATAAATGTCAATTTACCCTGTTAAGATGGAATTCTACACTATATGGCCTTCAGTCATATTTTAATAATTCTCACTAATGAATTTTATGATAAAACTAAGTTCCTAATATAATTAAATTATTTTGTTGTTTGGGTTGTACTAGTTATAAGGTGTATCCAAAAAAACAACAAAAAAAACCTTTTGGAATAAAATAAAGACCGAAAAACTTTAATGGAGTGTTACAGTTCTGTAGTACTGGCTCCTGATGCATGAGCAACCTGGCTGGTACTGCCCATGCCATCAGCCATGCAGCCACTCATTTCTGCACCTCACTGCCTCACCTTGCCACTGTGGCTTACCAGCTCCCTGTACACTATTGTGCCCCAAACTGATAAGCCATAGACAAATGAGACATGGCATCTTAAAAACCTACCATTACCTTCAGCAAACATGCCATACAGAAGGCAGCTGAAGCCTTTTAAAATGAGCTACAACTTCGAATGTGTAATAACATAAAATTTAGCAGGGCAGCAGTACACACATACATACATACATACATACATTAATCCTTGTTCCATAGATCATGAATACTACATTTTGTAATGATGTGGAACATGTCACTTTAACATAAGTTTTCTTTACACAAAATAATTAACTTTTTTTTTACAGTTACTACTTCATATCTAAGAATTCATCTATTGAGTAGAAGGAGTTGTCATTCAGAAATTCTTTTAATTTGCTTTTAAATGTTGGTTGGCTATCTGTCTGACTTTTAATACTATTTGGCAAATGATCAAAGATTTTTGTGGCAGCACAATTCACTCCTTTCTGTGCCAAAAAGAGATTGAATCCAGAATAGTGAATATCATCCTTTCTTCTAGTGTCGTAGCTATGCACTTCGCTGTTAATTTTGAACTGGGATGGGTTATTAATGATAAATTTCATAAGTGAATATACGTATTGCATAGGTACTGTGAATATCCTAAGTTCTTAAATAAATGTCTGCAAGGTGATCTTGGGTGGGCTCCAGCTATTATTCTGATTATACACTTTTCTGCAATGAATACTTTCTGTCTTAATGACGAATTGCCCCAATATATGATGCCATATGAAAGCCAGTGAATGAAAATAGGCAAAGTAGACTAATTTACTGATATGTTTAACACCAAAATTTGCAATAACACTAATAGCATAAGTGGCTGAACGTAAATATTTCAGCAGATCATCGATCTGTTTCTTCCAATTCAATTTCCTATCAATGCACGCACCCAGAAATTTTGAGCATTCTACCTTAGCAACAGACTTCCATTCATAGTCTATATTTATCAATGGTGTTTGCCATTTACTGTACAGAATTGTACAAACTGTGTTTTCTCAAAATTTAGTGAGAGTCTATTTGCAGAGAACTACTTAATAATTTTCTGAAAGACATTATTTGCAATTTCATCAGCTGATTCTTGTTTCTTGGGTGTAATTACTACATTTGTATCATCAGCAAAAAAGAACTAACTTTGTATCTTAATGAATATAGAGGGTCAAGTCATTAATATATATTAAGAACAATAAGTGACCCAAGACTCAACCCTGTGGGACACCATTCTTGATACCTTCCCAGTTAGAGGATTCTGCTGGTTTTTGTAGACTATCTGTACTGTTAATTTCAACCTTCTGCATTCTTCCAGTTAAGTATGAATTAAAACATTTGGGCACTGTCCCACTCATACCACAGTACTTAAGCTTATCCAAAAGAATTTCATGATCAAAATTGCCTTTGAGAGATCACAAAATATCCCAATGGGTGATGTTTGGTTATTCATTGCATTTAATAGTTGATCAGTGAAAGCATATATAGCATTTCCTGTTGAAAAGCCTTTCTGAAAACCAAATTGGCATTTTGTTAGTACTTCATTTTTACAAATATGTGATGCTACTCTTGAATATATTACTTTTTCAAGAATTTTGGATAAAGCTGTCAGAAGTGAGATAG
Source organism: Schistocerca gregaria (assembly GCF_023897955.1). Taxonomy (NCBI): domain Eukaryota; kingdom Metazoa; phylum Arthropoda; class Insecta; order Orthoptera; family Acrididae; genus Schistocerca; species Schistocerca gregaria. The sequence continues at coordinate 366,501,709 of NC_064924.1, forward strand.
GGTGGTAGTTATTAGCATCAGATCTATCCTCTTTCTTATGCAATGGTTTAACAATAGCATATTCCAGTCTATCTGGAAAAATTCCATTTCAGTAAGCTAGTACATATGTGTCTGAGAATCCTACTAATTTGTTGGGAACAAGCTTTTAGTACTCTGTTGGAAATGCATTCAACTCCAGGTGAGATTTTACTTTTGAGTTAATCTATTATTTTTCTATTTTCAGTAGGAGAGCTGAGTTGAATTTTAATTTTATCAAATTTTGTAGGTGCTGCCTCTTCTGCATACTGCCTTGCATTTTCTAATGAATAGCTGGAACCTATTTTCTCTATAACACTTAAAAACTGTTATTAAAAATGTTTGCTACTTCTGACTTCCATGTTAACAAACTTTTCATTGTGTTTGACAGAAATACAGTCTTCATGTGCCCTCGTTTGCCCTGTTTCCCTTTTGACAATATTCCAAATTGCTTTAATTTTATTATCAGATGTGCTAATCTCAGACATAATGCACATACTTTTGGACTTTTTAATAACTTTTCTTAGTACAGTGCAGTAGTTTTTATAATGTTTCATTGTTTTGGGATCTTTACTCCTCCTAGCTACAAGATATTCCCTTTTCTGTTTACAAGATATTTTTATCCCTTTAGTATGCCATGGCTTTTTACATTGTTTCTTACAATTATATTTCACTGTTTTCTTAGCAAAACTGTTTTCAAGTATACTCACAAACGTATCATGAAATAGGTTAAATTGTAAATTAGCATCATGTTCCCTGTACACCTCATCCCAGTCTAAGTGTTGCAAGCTTTCCCTAAAATTTTGAAGTGCTAAATCGTTAATGGAACATACTATTTTGGAGGACTGTTTTGCATTACTGTATGGAGCTATATCGTATACTGTAACTGGCTGTGCATTGTGATCAGACAGACCATTCTTAACAGGGAAAGTTTTTATTTGACTGAATTTATCTTGGTCTATGAAAACATATCTATCAGTGTGCTGCTTTCCTGTACCACCTGAGTAGGAAAATCAATAACTGATGTCAAATTGAAAGAACCAAGTAATACTTATAGGTCAAGCATTCTATCTGACTCTTTCAGAAAATCTACGTTGAAATCCCCACAAACAATAAATTGCTTTCCTTTGTCTGAGAGGTAGCATGAGAAAGAATCCATGGTTTTCAAAGGTAGTTGAAAATTTCCCAATGGGGACCTATACATGGCTACAATTATAAAAGTGCCTTTATTTAGTTTAAGCATGTGCTTCTGTGTGTTCCTCTATGCAAAAATTTTTAGTTTGCAAATTTTTAACACTATGACTGATTTTTAACATATATGGCAACTCCTCCTCTCTCTATAGTGTCTCTACTTACATGTGCTGAAAGCACCTACATTTACCATTGCCATACCTGTGACTATAAGATGATAAGATGTTCAGACAAGCATAGTACATCTATTCCACCCTCAGTTTCTAAATCTTCTATACAAACAAGAAGATCATCTACTTTGTTTTTTAATCCCCTGATATTCTGATGCAATATATTTACATTATTTTTTACTGTGCTTTTATGTGAATCTTATGACATACTAATATTATTTTTCACTGTACTGTTACGAAAATCTTGTCATATTTTCACATCACTGGTACCTGCCTGTCTGAACTTTTCATTAACCTTAATTTCAATTAATGTAGGTTGATTAGATACTGATCTTACCCTAAAAAGGTACTCCCATGAGTTTCAGTGCCCCCCCCCCCCCCCCAAGATTTTGCTGTCATTCCAGCCAGTTTACCCTTCCTTTTCCTATTGAGATGCAGGCCATGTCTTGTAAAGTCCCATCTACCATCAACAGGAACCAAACCTATGCTTGACAAAGAAGTCGCCCGAAGCAGTTGATCTAGCTCCATATTGACCCTCCTGACAGAGCTGTTCAATTGGGACTGGTCATACCACATAGAAGCAGGAACAAAGCCAACATTTGTCTGGTTCATTGGAGATGCTATTTCAACCTGGTCACACTCAATATTGTAGCCCTGATCCCTATCAATACTGTTTCCTGCTCCACCCACTACCACAACATGATCCTGCTTTGTAAAACCTTTGCACAATGATCCTACATCCTCTATCACTTGGCTAAGACATGCACTGGGCTTGAAAATACTTGTGACCCGGTACCTGTCACCTAATTTTTCCTGCAGTTGTACCACAGGCTTCAGATGAATATTTTGTAGAACTGACCAGTTCCTGAAAGAGGTGCCACCCAGATAATTGTCAGATTTTGATGACACCAGTATGTAAAATAACCCACAGAAAATATTTTGGTTAGCACTGTCAAGCAGTGCACTGAGAGCAATATATGTTTCACTCTACTTCCACCCAATAGCACATATCTGTGCCAGCTGTTGGATTTGGCTTTCTTCAGACCATTTAAAAGAGATTGGAGAAAGCTGTTGCCTGAGTGTAAAATGAAAAACAGAGGATCAGTAAGAAAGTATCAGTTTCCCAGATTACTAAAAAACGAAGTAATGGATGTGATTAAGGCTAACTTATATGACAACGGGAAAGCTGGTTTCGAAATAATGTAGTCTTTGCACTGGTTGAGGAGGTAGTTCCCAAATTTTTGTCTAAAACCTCAATGTCAAATGAAGCAAATGTATCTACATCTACAGTAGCATGGCTTGAATCCTTAAAAGAATTTCTAAGATCAACAGAGGAAAAAGAAACTGCCACAAAGCCAATGAAGAAAAAGACCACTATCACTGCAGGAAAAAGTGTATGTGGGAACTGTGTTGTACAGATACCTGAAAACCCAGATGAAAAGAAGGAAAAGAAAAGAAAGGCAGTCACAAAAGATGTAAATGCAAAAAAACAATAAAGAGAAACTTAATGACAAGGAATGAGTATTCAGAAACAGAAAGTGACCCCAGCATATCATGCCATGAGAGCAGTTCTTCAGGTGATAGAGCTATTTATATGTTATTTAATGAACATATATATGTATGCAATTGCACATGAAAACAGCTTGAATAACAATTTGTTGTGAAGAAATTAACCACAATGAAATGGATGGAGCTAAAAGTAGTTCTATCAGTGAATGACTTTGTAGTGGATAAGTTCACCCAGAATAAAGGTTTGAGTGATTGATTGATTTCTTTATTAATCCATGTAATAATTTACATTGTGTGGATTTTGTCAGAAAAATCATATACAATACAATATATCTACAATTTATACACATAAAATTAGTGTTTACATGCATTTTTGAGGTATCTTACATTAGTTTTATATCGTTATGTAATTTTCTTATAGTACTGTACAATTCTGGATTACTTTTTATAATTATTTCCTCATGTATTACAATGCAGACTACTTTAATTTCACTATATGTTTTAATTCCAATAGTCTGTTACTGCGTAATAACTTTTATTTAATGAAAAAAAATTTAGTTTTGTTTTGAACTGTCCAATTGTGTCAATATCTTTTATATTTTGGGGTAATTTACTATATAATTTAACGGCATTGTACAACAAGCTCTGCTGAGTTTTAACTTTATTTTTCCTCTCTAGATGCAGATTGTATTGGTTTCTAGTTTTATAGCTGTGTACTAAAGAATTTTTCATGTAGCAGTCAATATTTTTTTTACATACATAATGCTTTGAAAAATGTATTCACAGGGGACAGGTAGGATTTCCAGCTTTTGGAGATGTTCAAGGCAGTGAGCCCTACTGCCACCCTTGGTTATCATGCGAATTGCTCTTTTCTGTAATTTGAAAACAATTTGAATATTTTTACTGTCGACTCCCCAAAATATTATTCCATCTACATCTGCACCTACATGACTACTCTGCAATTCACATTTAAGTGCTTGGCAGAGGGTTCATCAAACCACAATCATACTATCTCTCTACCATTCCACGGGAAAAACGAACACCTAAACCTTTCTGTTTGAGCTCTGATTTCTCGTATTTTATTTTGATGATCATTCCTACCTATGTAGATTGGGCCCAACAAAATATTTTCGCATTCGGAAGAGAAACTTGGTGACTGAAATTTCGTATAAAGACCTCGCTGCGACGAAAAATGTCTTTGCTGTAATGACTTCCATCCCAATTCGTGTATCAAATCTGCCACACTCTCTCCCCTATTACGAGATAATACAAAATGTGCTGCCATTTTTTGCACCCTTTTGTTATCCTCCATCAATGCCACCTGGTAAGGATCCCACACCGCACAGCAATATTCTAACAGAGGATGAACGAGTGTAGCGTAAGCTGTCTCTTTAGTGCACTTGTTGCATCTTCTAAGTGTCCTGCCAATGAAACGCAACCTTTGGCTTGCCTTCCCCACAATATTATCTATGTGGTCTTTCCAATTGAAGTTGTTCGTAATTTTAACACCCAGGTACATAGTTGAATTGACAGCCTTGAGAATTGTACTATTTATCAAGTAATCAAATTACAATGGATTTCTTTTGGAACTTATGTGGGTCGCCTCACACTTTTCGTTATTTAGTGTCAACTGCCACCTGCCACACCACACAGCAATCTTTTCTAAACCGCTTTGCAACTGATACTGGTCTTCGGATGACCTTACTAGACGGTAAATTACAGCATCATCTGCGAACAACCTAAGAGAACTGCTCAATTTGTCACCCAGGTCATTTATATAGATCAGGAACAGCAGAGGTCCCAGGACGCTTCCCTGGGGAACACCTGATATCACTTCAGTTTTACTCGATGATTTGCCGTCTATTACTACGAACTGCGACCTTCCCGACAGGAAATCACAAATCCAGTCGCACAACTGAGACGATACCCCATAGGCCCACAGCTTGATTAGAAGTCGCTTGTGAGGAATGGTGTCAAAAGCTTTCCGGAAATCTAGATATACGGAATCAACTTGAGATCCCCTGTCGATAGCGGCCATTACTTCGTGCGAATAAAGAGCTAGCTGCATTGCACAAGAGCGATGTTTTCTGAAACCATGTTGATTATGTATCAATAGATCATTTCCTTCAAGGTGATTCATAATGTTTGAATACAGTATATGCTCCAAAACCCTACTACAAACCGACGTCAATGATATAGGTCTGTAGTTAGATGGATTACTCCTACTACCCTTCTTAAACACTGGTGCGACCTGTGCAATTTTCCAATCTGTAGGCACAGATCTATCGGTGAGCAAGCGGTTGTATATGAGTGCTAAGTAGGGAGCTATTGTATCAGCATAATCTGAAAGGAACCTAATCGGTATACAATCTGGACCTGAAGACTTGCCCGTATCAAGCTATTTGAGTTGCTTCGCAACCCCTAAGGTATCTACTTCTAAGAAACTCATGCCAGCAGCTGTTCGTGTTTCAAATTCTGGAATATTCCATTCATCATCCCTGGTGAAGGAATTTTGGAAAACTGCGTTCAATAACTCTGCTTTAGCGACACAGTCGTCGCTAACAGTACAATCGGCTCTGCGCAGCGAAGGTATTGACTGTGTCTTGCCGCTTGTGTACTTTACATACGATCAGAATTTCTTCGGATTTTCTACCAAATTTCGAGACAATGTTTCATTGTGGAACCTATTAAAGGCATCTCGCATTGAAGTCCATGCCAAATTTTGCACGTCTGTAAATTTTAACCAATCTTCAGGATTTCGCATTCTTCTGAACTTCTCATGCTTTTTCCGTTGCCTCTGCAACAGCGTTCAGACCTGTTTTATGTACCACAGGGGTTCCGTTCCATCTCTTACCAATTTATGAGGTATGAATCTTTCAATTGCTGTTGCTACTATATCTTTGAATTTGAGCCACATCTTGTCTACATTTGCATAGTCAGTTTGGAAAGAATGTAGACTGTCTCTTAGGAAGGCTTCTAGTGACACTTTATCCGCTTTTTTAAATAAAACTATTTTGCGTTTGTTTCTGGTGGATTTGGAAGAAAGGGTATTGAGCCTAGCTACAATGACCTTGTGATCACTAATCCCTGTATCAGTCATGATGCTCTCTATCAGCTCTGGATTGTTTGTGGCTAAGAGGTCAAGTATGTTTTCGCAACCATTTACAGTTAGCATGGGTTCATGGACTAACTGCTTGAAATAATTTTTGGAGAAAGCATTTAGGACAATCTCGGAAGATGTTTTCTGCCTACCATCGGTTTTTAACAAGTATTTTTGCCACCATATCGAGGGAAGGTTGAAGTCCCCACCAACTATAACCGTATGAGTGGGGTATTTATTTGCTATGAGACTCAAATTTTCTCTGAACTGTTCCGTAACTATATCATCGGAGTCTGGGGGTCCGTAGAATGAGCCAATTATTAACTTAGTTCTGCTGTTAAGTATAACCTCCACCCATACCAATTCGCACGGAGTATCTACTTCTACTTCACTACAAGATAAACCACTACTGACAGACACAAACACTCCACCACCAATTCTGCCTAATCTATCTTTCCTGAACACCATCTGAGACTTCGTAAAAATTTCTGCAGAACTTATTTCAGGCTTTAGCCAGCTTTCTGTGCCTATAACGATTTCAGCTTCTGTGCTTTCTATTAGCGCTTGAAGCTCAGGGACTTTCCCAGCACAACTACAACAATTTACAACTACAGTTCCGACTGTTCCTTGATCCAAGCATGTCCTGTATTTGCCATGTCCCCTTTGAGATTGCAGCCCACCCCGTACTTTCCAGAGGCCTTCTAACCTAAAAAACCGCCCAGTCCACGCCACACAGCCTCTGCTACCCGTGTAGCCGCCAGCTGAGTGTAGTGAACTCCTGACCTATTCAGCGGAACCCGAAACCACACCACCCTATGGCGCAAGTCAAGGAATCTGCAGCCAAAACGGTCGCAAAACCGTCTGAGCCTCTGATTCAGACCCTCCACCCGGCTCTGCACCAAAGGTCTTCAGTCGGTTCTGTTGACGATGCTGCAGAGGGTGAGCTCTGCCTTCACTTCGTAAGCAAGACCGGCAGCATTCACCAAATCAGATAGCCGCTGGAATCCAGAGAGAATTTCCTCAGATCCAAAGCGACACACGTCATTAGTGCCGACATGTGCCGCCACCTGCAGCTGGCTGCACCCTGTGCTCTTCATGGCATCCGGAAGGACCTTTTCCACATCAGGAATGACTCCTCCCGGAATGCACACAGAGTGCACACTGGATTTCTTCCCCTACTTAGCCGCCATATCCCTAAGGGGCCCCATTATGCATCTAACACTGGAGCTTCCAACTACCAATAAGCCTACCCTCTGTGATTGCCCGGACCTTGAAGGCTGAGAATGATCCTCTGAAACAGGGCAGGCAGCTGCATCTGGCTCAGCCAGAGACAGTGCCTGAAACCTGTTTGTCAGACGCACCGGGGAGGCTTACTGATCAGCCTCCGGGGATGTCTTTCGCTGCCTGCCATGCCTTGGAATGACCTCCCAATCAACCACAGGCGAAGGCTCAGCCCCACTGTGGGCAGCAACCGGGGAAACCACAGCGGCAGACCGATCTGGGGACAGACGGGACGAGGTTGACATCCCCGTGATACCCAAGTCTGGCTCCCCACAATGGTCCCCATTGGCAACAGCCTCCAGCTGCGCGACCGAAGTCAGCGCCACTTGCAGCTGTGAGCGAAGGGATGCCAGCTCAGCCCTCATCTGAACACAACAATCACAGTCCTTGTCCATTCTAATCGATGTTGAACAACAGTTAATGAAACATGAGTCTGTGCCTAGATAACACAAGCGAAACACGCAAAGAATGTATTAACTAACCTGTACAAATGCGTAATGACTGCGCTACAATCTGCCTGAATTTACGTTTACAGTAACTAAAACTCGAAATTACACCTCCCATATGAAACTCACATGCAATTTAAGTAAGAATCTACGAAGAAAACACTAAAGCATGATGCTACAACTCTCAAATACTATAATTTATGAATTAAACAATGCAAGTACCAAAAACACGCAAAGAAATTAAGAATTAAATTATGTAACAAATGAGTGAGCTAGGAGTATATGACTCGGTGCTGGCAGCTGCTTATCCAATGGCGGCAGGGAGCACACTCAGAGTGGGTATAAGAAAAATATACAGATCTGACACATGTTTATCACACACTGCAGTCAGAATTCTAAGAGCATAGCATGCTGTAGCGATTCTGTTACTAAGTATTTTAATATGTTCTTCCCACTTTAACTGACTGTCAACATGCATACCAAGAAATTTTGTGTAGTATACACATTCTATAGTTTCAAAGAGATAGAGGGGCTGGCCAGTACTTACCTCAGCTCAGTACAGCCAATAGATACACAAAACCAACCAAATATTTACATTCCTAGCTTTCGGAATAAATGTTCCTTCATCAGGGAGGAGAGAGGGGAAAGAAAGTGAAGAAGGAAAAGTGGATTTAGTTTCTCACAACCCAGGTTATGAAGCAACAGGAAAGGAAAACAGGGAGGGTAGCAAGGATGGAGGCATGGTTGTCCGAGGGAAGCCAAAGATATTCTACTGTAAGTACTGTGCCAGCTTCAAATCAAAGAAGATACATACAGAAATAAAGAGGTATATAGTATAAAGATAAACACAACTATGTAGGATGAAAACATGTGTGAATGGCTAAAGAGGAAAGGGAAAGAGGAGAAGACTGAAGAGTAAATGGGAGTGAGGTTGTTTAACGTAGGTTCAGCCCAGGGGGATGGCGGGATGAAAAGATGTGTTGGAGTGCAAGTTCCCATCTCCGCATTTCAGAAGGACTGGAATTGGGTGGGAGAAGCCAAATGGCACATATGGTGTAGCAGATTCCTAGGTCCCTAGAATTATGCTGGAGGGCATGCTCCGCTACTGGGTATTGGACGTCTCCTAGGCGGACAGTTCGTCTGTGTCCGTTCATGCACTCAGCCAGTTTAGTTGTTGTCATACCGATGTAAAAGGCTGTGCAGTGCACACATGTCAGCTGATAAATGACATGTGTAGTTTCACACGTGGCCCTGCCTTGAATTGTGTATGTTTTACCAGTAGCGGGGCTGGAGTAGGTGGTTGTGGGGGGATGCATGGGGCAGATACGTTTGCCATGAATACCTAGGCTGTAGGGAAGGGAGCGTTTGATGTGGAATGGATGGCAGCTATCAAAGTGAAGGTACTGTTGTTTTTTTGTGGGTTTGATATGGACAGAGGTGTGGATGTGTTACAGGGGTAGGAACCGCTGGGTAGAGAAGGTAGTCTGGGAATATTGTAGGGTTTAACAAGGATGTTACGGAGGTTAGGGGGGTGATGAAAGGCAACTCTGGGTGGTGTGGGGAGAATTTTGTCACGGGATGATCTCATTTCAGGGGTTGACTTGAGAAAGTCATATCCCTGGTGGAGTAATTTATTGATGTATTCGAGGCCAGGATAATATTGGGTGACATGAGGGATCCTTCTGTGTGGTCTGAGGGTAGGAACATTGTTGTTGGGCGGGGAGGAATGCATTGCTCGGGAGATATGTCTGTGGACCAGGTCTGCAGGATATTTGCGGCAGAAGAAAGCATTGGTCAGGTTATTGGTGTAATTGTTGAGGGATTCATCACTGGGGCAGATACGTTTGCCACGAATACCTAGGCTGTAGGGAAGGGAGCGTTTGATGTGGAATGGATGGCACCTATCAAAGTGAAGGTACTGTTGTTTGTTTGTGGGTTTGATATGGACAGAGGTGTGGATGTAGGCTTCAACAAGATGAAGGTCAACATCCAGGAAGGTGGATTGGGTTTTGGGGAAGCACCAGGTGAAATTCAGGTTCGAAAAAGAGTTGAGGTTATGAAGGAAATTAAGGAGTGTTTCTTCACCATGAGTCCAGAGCACAAAGATGATATCTATAAACCTATACCAGACCAGGGGAAGCAGCTGTTGGGTCTTCAGGAAAGCTTCCTCCATGCGGCCCATGAAGAGGTTGGCATAGGACGGAGCCATCCTGTTTCCCATGGCTGTTCCCCTGATTGGTTTGTAGGTCTGGCCTTCAAAAGTGAAGTAATTATGGGTGAGGATGAAGTTGGTAAGTGTGATAAGGAACGAGGTTTTTGGAAGATCTTCAGGTAGGCAATGGGAGAGGTAGTGCTCAAGGGCAGAGAGACCATGGGTGTGTGGGATGTTTGTGTAAAGGGATGTAGCATCTAGGTGACAAGAAAGGTTTCAGCTGGGAGAGGAGTGGGAATGGGTTTGAGGCGTTCTTGGAAGTGGTTTGTGTCTTTGATATAGGATGGGAGTCAGCAGGTGATAGGTTGGAGGTTTTGGTCTACCAGAGCTGAGATACATTCTGTTGGGGCTTTGAAGCCTACTACAATGGGACAGCCAGGATGGTTCTCTTTGTGGATTTTGGGTAATAGGTAGAAGGTAGGGGTACATAGCTCAGGTGGAGTGAGTAAGTCTATGGAAGCCGTTGTGAGGCCTTGTGAGGGACCTTGGATTTTTAGTATTTTCTGCAGCTCAGTGTGGATGGAGGGAATGGGAACCTGGGTAACAGCTTTGTAGGTTGAGGTGTCAGAGAGTTGACGCAGTCCTTCTGCCACATACTCCAACACGGTCAAGTGCCACAGTTGTGGAACCTTTATCCGCCAGGAGGATGACAATAGAGTTGTCTGTTTTCAGCCCCTTAATGGCACGGGATTCAGCTGGGGTGATGTTGGGGGTTGTCGGGATGTTCTTCAAGAAGGACTGGGAGGCAACATTGGATGTGAGGAATTCCTGAAATGTCTGCAAGGGATGCTTTTGGGGGAGGGGAGGAGGATCCCTTTGAGAAGGCGGTCAGAACTGTTCTAGACCAGGTTCAACACTGAGTCTAGCATTTGGGGGCTGTGTTTGGGTAGTGAAGTGATATTACCAGTTGAGGTTCTGGGTGAATGAGAGGAGATCTTTAACCAGGGCAGTGTGGTTGAATTTAGGCATGGGGCTACGTCCCTTTGCGCAAACATCCCACACACCCATGGTCTCTCTGCCCTTGAGCACTACCTCTCCCAGTGCCCACCCGAGGATCTTCCAAAAACCTCGTTCCTTATCACACTTACCAACTTCATCCTCACCCATAATTACTTCACTTTTGAAGGCCAGACCTACAAATAAATCAGGGGAACGGCCATGGGAACCAGGATGTCTCCGTCCTATGCCAACCTCTTCATGGGTCGCATGGAGGTGACTTTCCTGAAGACCTGACAGCTGCTTCCCCTGGTCTGGTATAGGTTTACAGATGACATCTTTGTGCTCTGGAATCATGGTGAAGAAACACTCCTTAATTTCCTCCATAACCTCAACTCCTTTTCGAATCTGAATTTCACCTGGTCCTTCCCCAAAACCCAAGCCACCTTCCTGGATGTTGACCTTCATCTTGTTGAAGCTCACATCCACACCTCTGTCCATATCAAACCCACAAACAAACAACAGTACCTTCACTTTGATAGGTGCCATCCATTCCACATCAAACGCTCCCTTCCCTACAGCCTAGGTATTCGTGGCAAACGTATCTGCTCCAGTGATGAATACCTCAACAATTACACCAATAACCTGACCAGTGCTTTCTCTCCCGCAACTATCCTGCAGACCTTGTCCACAAACAGATCTCCCGAGCAATACATTCCTCCCCGTCCAACAACAATGTTCCTATCTCCAGAGCACACAGAAGCATCCCCCTTGTCACCCAATATTATCCTAGCCTCGAATACATCAATAAATGACTCCACCAGGGATATGACTTTCTCAAGTCAACCCCTGAAATGAGATCATACCTTGACAAAATTCTCCCCACACCACCCAGAGTTGCCTTTCGTCGCTCTCCTAACCTCCATAACATCCTTGTTAAACCCTACAATATTCCCAGACTACCTTCTCTACCCAGTGGTTCCTACCCCTGTAACTGACCCCGCTGCAAAACCTGCCCCATGCATCCCCCCCCCCCCCCCCCGCACAACCACCTACTCCAGCCCTGCTACCGGTAAAACATACACAATTAAAGGCAGGGCCACGCGTGAAACTACACAAGTCATTTATCAGCTGACATGCCTGCACTGCACAGCCTTTTACATCGGTATGACAACAACTAAACTGGCTGAGTGCATGAACGACACAGACGAACTGTCCGCCTAGGAAATGTCTAATATCCAGTAGCGGAGCATGCCCTCCAGCATAATTCTAGGGACCTAGGAACCTGCTACACAGTTTGTGCCATTTGGCTTCTCCCACCCAACACCAGTCCCTCTGAACTGTGGAGATGGGAACTTGCGCTCCAACACATGCTTTCATCCCGCCATCCCCCTGGGCTGAACCTACGTTAAACAACCTCACTCCCATTTACTCTTCAGTCTTCTCCTCTTTCCCTTTCCTCTTTAGCCATTCACACATGTTTTCTTCCTACATAGTTGTGTTTATCTTTATACTATATACCTCTTTATTTCTGTATGCATCTTCTTTGATTTGAAGCTGGCACAGTACTTACAGTAGAATATCTTTGGCTTCCCTCGGACAACCATGCCTCCATCCTTGCTACCCTCCCTGTTTTCCTTTCCCTGTTGCTTCATAACCTGGGTTGTGAGTAACTAAATCCACTTTCCCTTCTTCCCTTTCTTTCCCCTCTCTCCTCCCTGAATAAGGAACATTTATTCCGAAAGCTAGGAACGTAAATTTTTGGTTGTTTTTTGTGTATCTATTGGCTGTACTGAGCTGAGGTAAGTACTGGCCAGCCCCTCTATCTCTCTGTTAGTATTTGTTTCACATTTTTATATGAGATTTTTCATTAAACATTATATAGTTTCTTCATTTAACTTAAAGTTGTTATAGTGTGTTTTTTTTTTACACATAGAAGTTAACAGCATTTGTTTGTTGTTGTTTTTTTAATTTGTGTTAGTTTATTGTTGGATGCCCACTCACGTACACTGTTTAGTGTTTGTTCGGCTTTTTCTTTCAGTGCATCTGGTGATTTGTCACTGATTAGAACTTTTGAGTCATCTGCAGACAATATTTTTTCTCTGTGCTTGATGCTCTGTGGAAAGTCATCTATGTAAATGAGGAATAGTATTGGGCCAAGGACACTAACCTGTGGGACACCTATATTTACATAATTTGGGTCTGAAGTATACTTTACAATATAGTTTGAGCAACTTGAAATATGTGAAATTTCAGTTACCTGTCTTCTATTTTTTAGATATGACTGGAACCACTTTTCCACAGGTCCCCAAATTCCCAGTCCATCTAACTTATTTAACAATATGTTGTGGTCTACTGTATTAAATGCCTAATTTAAATCAAGAAATATACCTGTTGTGTAGTTCTCTTTATCTAATGCTTCTAGAATGTGTTTTGTGAGGTGTGCTGTTGCTGATTCTATGCTTTTCCCTGATCGAAATCCAAACTGGTCAACAGACAGACAGTAAATAATTCATTAGCCTATCTTTCATAATAGTTTCTAATATTTTTGCAAAGCATGAGAGTAGAGAAACTGGCCTATAATTTTCAATTTTTCCTGCATCACCTTTTTTGAAGAGAGTTAGTAATTTAGCATATTTTAAATAGTCTGGAAAGGAGCCCTGCTTGAAAGATTGATTTATAATATCAACTAAAGGTGTAAGTAAGCTCTTGATACAGTCCTTAATTATAAAAATGGGGACTTCATCTACACCAGCTGAGTTTTTGTTTCTCAGTTTGCTGACAGCTTTATAGACTTCTTCCTGTGGTGTAGGGAATAACACCATTGAGTGTGATACACCATTATTTTGCTTTTTGACCTGAGGGCCTGTTAGAAAATTTTCCTGAATTATATTCCTATGCTACTAAAATAATCATTTATATAGTTTGCCAAATATATTGGGTCTTTTATTAGAGTCCCTTCCTCTTTGATTTTCAAGTCTGGCAGATTCATTTTTGTGGTACCAGTTTCCTGCTTCACAACCTTCCATACTTCTTTATTTTTGTTTTCAGCGGAGAGCACCAGTTTCGAGTTATGATCTCTCTTTGCTGCAAGCAATGTTTTCCTATATCTTTTTTAAAAGAGTGAGAAAGCAGGAATAGTTTGGCTGTGTTTAATGGAGCTCAGGTACTTCAGTGTTTCAGATGATTTTTTGATGCCTTTTGTGACCCACTTGTGTTTTCCTGCTGTTGATAATGGACATAATACTTTAGGAAATGTTTCTTCAAAATTTAATTTAAACAATGTCATGAAATTTTTGAATTTTTCATTTGCATCTACGTCTGAGTATACTGAGTCCCATGTTTGCCCTGCTGTCTGTTTGGCAAACTCATATCTATGTTGTTTAGAAAAATTCATCTGTAAATATGCATTTTCTTTGTTTCTTATGGAGCCTCTTTTATATTAATTATTTCACCTGAGTGATCAGATAATCCTAGCTCTGCTACCACCACCTAGCAGTTTTCTTTGCTTAAATCTGTTAATACCTGATCAACAGCTGTCTATGAGTATTTTGTTATTCTTGTTGCACTGTTAACCATTGGAACTAGATTGAAACTTTGAGCAAGACTTTGTTATGAGTCCCATGTAGAATCAGGATTCAGTTTATCTACATTTAGGTCTCCACATATGAGAATGTGGTTCTCTGGAGTGGATGTCTTGTCAAGAACATGGTTAAGTTTAGAGAAAAAGATGTTGAAGTCTCCACTAGGAGATCTGTATATACATTAAATAATCAAATTCCTACACCTGTATTGGTTCCTGATTTCAACTGCCGCCAGTTCAAAATGTTGCTCTTCACTGATTACACCTAAATCACTTCTGGTCTTATAATTTTGTTTTACGTAAATACAACACCCTTCACCCTTCATAGAAGTCCTACAATATGCACACGCTAAATTATAAGACTGCAAGAGTAATTTATTAATTTCAGCCTCATTGCACCAATGCTCAGTGAGACAAGCAACTGAGCACTCTGTAGACTCCAGGTCCACTTGGATCTTATTTGCTAGGGAACAAAAATTTTGGTGAACAACTGTTAAGTAATTTTTGCCAACACTATTTGCATTCCCCTTTTTTTCGTTTTAATGTCATTCTGTGTTGGTTCAACTGCTTCCTTATTATGATTACACAAAGACACAGCATGAAAAGTTCTTTATAGGCAAGATTCAGAAAGAAGGAAACAACAGGTGTAAGATTAGATATTTGAGAAATTATTTGCTGTCCAAAAAATACCTCCTGTCTTTCCAAATGTTGAGGACGCTGAGGAAAACATCTCATTTAAAAGAAATAAAACAGCTTTGAAGCCTTTCATTAAGTTCAGCAGATGTTACACATTTAAATGAAATTAGTTTTTATATTTTTGGGTATTGTACAAGAACTAGTTGAGGTTCAGTCTAAATATATGTAAATAATATTTTACTGAGTAAAATACAGAGTTTGCAAAATGCAGGAAGCACATATTCCAAAGTCAAAAATCCTTTTTTATATCTAAAAACATTGAAGTTCTTCTAAAAAATGTATGGTTATATAAAACATAAATGGTTTTATTAACACAGTAATCTTTTGTCAAAGTTGAAAAGTGTCCCAAGTTAGGGCATTTGACTATATTGTAATCACATACATCATAGTTCCTTTTGAACTATGGTGGATTATTTACAACAGAATTCATCAGTGAAGCAATACTGAAAATTACTAAATCTTTAAACATGCACCATGATTCTGGGAGAGCACCAAATATTATCCTTACAGTACTTTTTTGAACTATAATCACTTTTTATTAAAAATGATTTACTGCATAACATTATTGTATATGACAGTGTTGAATGAAAATATGCAAAATATTTCAACATACTGATTTTTGTCCCAAAGTTCTACAAAGATTCTAATAAGGAAAGTATTTGTGTTTGAACAAACATATCTCTATGAAACTTTGGTTGCTGGACCATTATGTACTGTAGTGAATTGAGGATTCTTTGATCTCTTCCATAAATTGACATGCAGATTACTTACTATATTGTCCCATGTTGAGAGCCAAAAATTTATTGGTTCCCTCAAAATTCTCTGTGACATCACACAGCATGTAAATTACCAATAATATTGCCCCATCCTGGGAGGCAATAATTAAGTGACATCAGTAAGTTAGTGAACTCAAAAAGCAATAGGTTATGAGGTTAAAGGAGTGATAAGCAAATGGAACAGACTGTTTAGATGAATAAAACATGAAATGACTGTATTTATTTCAGTAACCTTGATGTACAAAACAAAATAAAAAATTATAAATCTCAGAGCCAATATGATTGGGCATGGCCATGAGTCAGTTATTAGGAGAATGAGGCAAAAATTAAACATCTCACCACTTTTCATAGTCATTTGTCATGTGGTGACAGCAGCAAGTGGCTGTGTTTGGATAGTGTGTCACCTTGTAGTAGCACAAGCAAGTTGGCACCTCATATCAGCCACCATCTTTACAGTGAGGCCAGGTATGGTCTCAACACGGACTGCTCAACATGAGTTCCATGGCCGAATATGTGATACCACAGTTTTGGGATGCAGATGTAGGTGATGGATGGAAGAACCTCCATGTCCTCCTGCTTCCATGCTATCTCACTGACTGTCTTCTTCTGCTATCACGCCGCTGAGCTACAAATGCTTGAAATTTTCCTCCTATCAGCATGCCCATGACTGATTGCTATTTCATGACCATTCATTCCAGTGCAGAATGGAAAATTTCCATCTTGTGTGTGTCAGTGTGTTACTCGGGAATCAATGTCTTTATCATGGTTTCTCTGTCAGGGCTGTTGCCACCATTGGCCACAAATTGTTCCAATGTTTTTCTTCATTCCTTAGTTGTTGTGAAAACAGCCACACAACATTTCTTTGTAATAGCTTTCACTGTATATGACCTGGACAGTCTCATGTTTGTACTTTGGCTGAGAATCTGTTGGAGTTTCTTGATTTATGAGCAATATCTTTCCTGTCCAGAAAACATCTTTTTTAGCAGGCAGACTTCTTACATAGTTCTTTAGTCTCACATGCCTCCATGAGTATATTGTTGGTGCATTGTGTTTACACTCCCTCCTAGTTACTGGGGGTACTCAAATTCTCGACACATTCTTGCTTTCAAAGATTATTAAAAGTGGCTGCTCTCAGCCAGAAGATTCACACACCTCCACATGTACCTTCTTGACACTTTTGTGTCTATGCTCCATCCCAGTGGCTGTAGGGTCCATCAGTTTTTGGTACACTTCTCATTGTCCACCAGACTCTTCACAAGGTGTTCATTCTTAAGCAAGGGGAGGCATCCTCCTGTCTACATCATGTGTTGTTGCAGAATGCCTCCAATGTCCATGTCTCAGGCAGTTGCCACGTGAGGTTGGCCTTTCTCCTCATCCTGAACCACTGAAGGAGCTATCACACAGTTCCTTTCATGACTTTAAACCTTCTGGTATGGAAGGTTGAGAGTCATGACAAAGTGGCCCATCTATGTTCAGTTGACTCATTGCACACACATTTCGATAAGAAGAACAAAAATCTTCATTCCTAGATGGTAACACTAATACTTCACTCTCTAATGATGGGTTTTGGGGGGATGTTAAATTTTCAGTTGTGCTCTAGTCTTTAAGACCCAGTCGACTATTTACACAAGCAGTTACCCTTGATAAATATATACAACACAAATTACATTGAACATGGTGATAACACCACAGATGAAATTAAACATTGACACAATATGTGTGAAAATAAATATAAATAGGAAATAAATGTAAACCACACACAGTAATGTCATTTATTCTGGAGATATGAAAAAAAACCATACACATACAAGACACATACAGTTAAGACATGTGAAACAAAATTACTTGTATGCTGCAATAATGTTAATCAAAGTGTTATGAGTCACAAATACCAACATGGAAAACACATAAGACAACTGCAACACACAATAGTTGACCTTACACAGTAGTAATGTTCATCAATGAGTTCTTTAAAATGGACACAAAACACAAAATGGATGGCAGGCCAAACACTTGGTCACACAAAACAAAAAGGTTTTGATGACATACATTACTGGACTGCCATAGGCCAAGGCCAGTAGGACTGGATGGGTAACGCCATAATGTTTTTAGCAATAGCACACAATGTTCCTTCTCAGTGATCTCATTTTCCGACTTAATAAAAAAATACTGCCCTAACAGGGTTTGTAAGGACTGAAGTAGCGACTCACCACCATGTCTTCCTCTGTCATTTGACATCACTGGATATGGATAAGGAGGGACATGTGGTCAGCATACTGCTCTCTCTGCCATTGTCCGTTTTCGTGACCAGAGCTGCTATTATTCAATCAGTTTCCTCAAATTGGCCTCACAAGACTGTGTGCACTTTGCCTGCCAACAGTACTTAGCAGATCCAGACAGTGACCCATCCAAGTGCTAGCCAAGCCCAACAGCACTTAACTTTGGTGATATGATAGGAACCAATGCTACAACTGCGGCATGGCTGTTGGCTTTCCTGCCGTATAACACATATAAAAATAAGATTGGTACCTTCTTTTCTACCACAGAACCTAAAATCATTATGTATAATGCATGTATTATTGATCTTTAGGAGACATCCTTCTTATTTACTAGGTTCAGCTGTGCAAACCTTGTGAATAGATTCGAATTTCAACAAAACAAAAAAGTCAAGCAAGTCCTAACTTTGTATACTTGAGCGATCTTAGCCTGCCCTTAAATTCAAATATGTAAAATAATCTTACACTATAAGTTTAATGGTGTCATCAACAGACTCAAATGTCAACAATAAAAAAAGGTATGTGTACCTAACTTTGTACACTTAAGTGATTTCAACCTACCCTTAAATTCTTACATGTAAAATAACTAACATACTTCAATCCACATTTCATGCAATATTTTGTAGAGGTGAAATGTCTTCACCATCAGCTGTAAGGTATTAATGGTGCATCTCAGTATGCTGTGGCATTTCTGTATATGCTGCAACAGAAATCTCATCAAATACTGGTTCGTGTGTGGTTTCCACCATTCACACTAGTATCATTTCATTGAACACCTCACATAGTAACACAATAAAACATGGACACATCACATGTATTACAATTAAGTACACACAGCAAACAAACAAATAAAGTACACAGAAATGGTAATGCACTTTTATGGGGTGCATGATAATTCTGCACGACGGAGTCTCATTTTATCAAATGTATGCATCTCCCCTCAGCCTTACACTGCATGTTGGGATGACACACATAACCCACACTCACATACATGCAACTGTCATGTCATCTCACCACATTCACACCAAGTGTTACACAGTCCAGGCACATACAAAAATGATATCTAATCACAATCAATATTTACTGATTACTTTGACAGAAAAGCTATTCAGAAAATATAACATGTTGTTAACAGTCATCTACAAATATTTATATTGCTACTGCTATACACTACTTTATTGAGCCATGTAAGCTCTCAGGCTGCAGGTGTGAAATATCCCAACCTTCTGCTCATCTTCAAATTGTGAAGGCATTCAATGCTACTGTCTGTTGCACCAAGTATGGGCCTTCATAAGGGTGGAAGAACTTTGCTATCTTTTTCTTTTCGACATGCATCAGCCTAAGCGCTCTCACAAGGATTCGGTACCCTGCTCCTTTTTGATTCTTCTCTATCATGAACTCTCAGATCCGATTCATGCATTTCTGGGGTGTTTCTGTCTCTCTTCCCATCAGAGGTTTGACAGTCCTGTCAGCCATTGATTTCTCCAGTTTCTGAAACTGTAGGTATATTGGTCTGTACCCAGTACTTCAATATATGGCTTCAGTTAAGTATCTGTCTTCAGTGGTGGCGTTATGCGTCAGTGACATTGGCGATGGCAGTGACCACTGATGGCCTCGCACCTGTGGGGGCCTGGCAAAAAGATTGTTGAAGGTTGTGAACTTGCCCTCCTTCTAACAGCCGTGTACCGCAAGTCTCTAGAGGAACGGAAGGTTCCAAATGATTGGAAAAGAGCACAGGTAGTACCAGTCTTCAAGAAGGGTCATAGAGCAGATGCACAAAACTATAGATCTATATCTCTTATGGCAATCTGTTATAGAATTTTAGAACATGTTTTTGCTCATGTATCAAGTCGTTTTTGGAAACCCAGAATCTACTCTGTATGAATCAACATGGATTCCGGAAACAGCGATCGTGTGAGACCCAACTCGTTTTATTTGCTCATGAGACCCAGAAAATATTAGATGCAGGCTCCCAGGTAGATGCTATTTTCCTTGACTTCCAGAAGGCATTCAATACAGTTCCGCACTGTCGCCTGATAAACAAAGTAAGAGCCTACGGAATATCAGACCAGCTGTGTGGCTGGATTGAAGAGTTTTTAGCAAACAGAACACAGCATGTTGTTATAAATGGAGAGATGTCTACAGACGTTGAAGTAACCTCTGGTGTGCCACAGGGGATTGTTATGGGACCATTGATTTTCACAATATATATAAATGACCTAGTAGATAGTGTCGGAAGTTCCATGCGGCTTTTTGTGGATGATGCTGTAGTGTACAGAGAAGTTGCAGCATTAGAAAATTGTAGCAAAATGCAGGAAGATCTGCAGCGGATAGGCACTTGGTACAGGGAGTGGCAACTGACCCTTAACATAGATAAATGTAATGTACTGCGAATACATAGAAAGAAGGGTCCTTTATTGTATGATTATATGATAGCGGAACAAACACTGGTTGCAGTTACTTCTGTAAAATATCTGGGAGTATGTGTGCGGAACGATTTGAAGTGGGATGATCATATAAAATTAATTGTTGGTAAGGTGGGTACCACGTTGAGATTCATTGAGAGAGTCCTTAGAAAATGTAGCCCATCAAAAAAGGAGGTGGCTTACAAAACACTCCTTTGACCTATACTTGAGTATTGCTCATCAGTGTGGATCCGTACCAGATCGGGTTGAAGGAGGAGATAGAGAAGGTCCAAAGAAGAGCAGCGCGTTTCGTCACAGGGTTATTTGGTAACCGTGATAGCATTACGGAGATGTTTAGCAAACTCAAGTGGCAGACTCTGCAAGAGAGGCGCTCTGCATCACGGTGTAGCTTGCTGTCCAGGTTTCGAGAGGGTGCGTTTCGGGATGAGGTATTGAATATATTGCTTCCCCCTCCTTATACCTCCCGAGGAGATCACGAATTTAAAATTAGAGAGATTCGAGCGTGCACGGAGGCTTTCAAACAGTCGTTCTTCCCGCGAACCATACGCGACTGGAACAGAAAAGGGAGGTAATGACAGTGGCATGTAAAGTGCCCTCCGCCACACACCGTTGGGTGGTTTGCGGAGTATAAATGTAGATGTAGATGTAGATGTTAAAATTTCAGCTACTTAGTTGTCCTTTTCTGTTTCCGTACAAATGTAGTAGTATTGACCAAGGGTCGTAGTGAGCATCTATGCAGCAGCACACCAAGCATACAAGTTTGGGACTGCAGACTGATTCTGGTAGGCCTATTACATTACATGATTTATGAAGGATATACCTGTCATGAATCAGCACACGTGCACTAAGCGGCAGACTAAAAAAGTTTTGTAAAATAAATTATTAAATTATGTACTTAGGGAGGAAGCTGATCGCCATATTAAAGAAAGATGCATCTTACATGGAAACTACACTTACTTTTCTTTATAACATATTCACAGCCTGATTGGTATGCACAGTCTTTCTGAATTGACTCTTGGAACCAACAATAAGCAAATGCAACAATGCTCTATGGAAGAGACAATAAAGGCAGGAGCATTGTCTAGGCTAATAACGCCAGCTCTCTGAAACCAATCCTACCAAGCAAAACTTCACCCTTTTTTCAAGTTATTGAACTGGTACAAGTGAACAAGCCATTTATCCCTCAAGGTGCGGTTGTACCAGTTTCAGCCATACATACTAAAGGAACCCTGTCCTACAGTAAGTCAATATACAAATACATTTCTTGGCATATTTATTTGGCTACCATCATACATGACAGAATTTAAAAAAAAATATTTTGGCATGTACAATAATTGCACAGCCTATTTCCTCTATACTGTGACAATCAGTACTTAAAGTACCCTAGTGTAGGCTACTTATCAACATCCTTAGCACAAGATGTTTTTTAGATCATCATGTCTGGAGGACCCTCAAGAGACAGAGGCATATGGGGAAAATGGTAATCTGGAGCATAAAAAAGAAACAAAAAGGCTGAGACAATTATATCCAACCAAGCTACGAGTTCATGTATGATGAAATTTCTTCAGAAAACTTCAGGTGTAACTGCTCCAGCGGCCTCCAATGAAGCTCTTATCCAAGAGTCTTTAGTTTCTGAAACAGAACCAAATTCAGGGTCAAATGAATCTGTTACCCTTTCTGATACATTATCAGAATTGAGTGAAACGCTGTGATATTGTGAGCAAATAAAGACTTCAAAAGTGCTAATCAAGAGCAAACTGTTCATATAAGAGAGTCGTTTACAGAATTAGATCTGGGAAAGGGGGAATTTCCAGTGACAGATTTGCAGCATCATGATTAAATTCAGAATGGTACCCAACAAAACCAAGAGAATCCTGATAAAAGTTACCCCAAAGATGCAAATAAAGGAAACTTAACTAAATTTTATTTCACTAGAAAATTTAGTAATGGGGAAAGCAGCATCACAGATGGTTAGCTTACTCCATATCTCAAGACAAATTTTATTGCTTTCAGTGTAGACTCTTTACACATTTGCTGACACAGAGGATAGAAGAATGACTTTGTGACTGGAAATATCTGAGTAGGATATAGCAAACACATGATCAGGGTCAAGGACACATGAAGTGCATGATTAGATGGATAGCATTCTGTAAAGGAATCAAATAGGGAAAAACAATAGATAAAGAAAACGAGAGATTGATTAGGTAACCAGAAAAGTATTCGTATACCTTGTTTGAAAGACTGATCGATATTATAAAATACTTAGCTTCAAACAATCTGGTGTTTAGAGGGCAGCGAGAATCCCTTAACCTGAACAACAGTGGAAACAGTCGGAATTTTATAGACTTATTTAAATTGTGATCCAAATATGATCTAACACTAAAAGAGCATTTGCAATGTATTAACGAAAAGCAACTTTGGCAGCATTATCTGAGCCACGACAAAGGATTAATTACATTAATGTCCAAATCTGTTGTCAATGAAATTATAAACAGAGTCAAACAAGCAAAATATTAAACCTTGTTACTCGATGGTATCAGGAATTTGAGATACGTGGAACAAATGCCAATAATATTAAGATTTTGTAATCCCTCAACTGGAGAGATAAAGGAACGTTTCGTTGGGTTTATTGCCATCGCTGAAACATCGCAATGGGAGAGTATGTAACAAGTGCCATTTTAAAGGAAGGAGAAAATAATGGCCTAGACATCCAAAACTATCGAGGACAGGGATACGATAACGGTGTCAATGTGGTTAGCATTAATAAAAGTGTTGGAACAAGACTACCGGTACTCAGCGTTAATCCATGAGCTTCGTTCACGATGTGTGGATACCATTCTTGGAATGTGCTTTTGTTAGAGGCCGCTAACATTTCTACAACAGCTAAAACGTTTCCCGCCTTTTTTACGAAATCAAGCAAGCAGTGGTATCTTATAAAAACTAAATTGAAATTGACACTGAAACCTCATCTGAAACAAGATGGAAAAGTAGAATCGGAGCTGTGAAAGAGACATTTTTGCAATTTGCTGATATCGAAATTGTGAGTGACCTGAAAAATAGAAGTGATGATTCCAAAACTCTTAGCGACCGTGAAGCAGTCTTAAAGTAAATGTTAACTTCTGAGTTTATTGTTGCAATACACTTGTGGTATGAGATTTTGCTATGTGTCAACAATATAAGTAAACTATGACAATCAGTTCAAGTGATCCTGAAAGATGTTATTGATACTTTACGTTCTTTTCACAACTGGATTCAAACACACAGGATCCATAACACAGGATTTGAAACAAGCGTTGTAGAAGCTACATTGTTTGTAGAAAAAAATTGTTAAGATATTGAGTCTCAGTTAAAAAAAAAGGATAACACAGAAAAAGTCAATGTTCGGTAATGAATAAATTGATGAATCTATACAATATGCTGAAATGCAGTAGGGTGTTAGCTTTTTTAACATATTGATAGACGCTATAATAGTCAACACTGAATGTTGATTCAAAGCATTCAACAAATATTTTGAATGATTTGGTTTATTTACAATATGAATTATTTGAAATTGTTATCCAAGGACAACCTTCACAAACAGTGTAATGATTTTGGTACAATACCACTAGAAGGTGAAAATACCGATGTATGGCCTTTCAAATGTTATGAAGAACTCCCAACTTTTAAAATCCAAAGACACAAACAAAGACGCAAAAAACTTATTCAGTACATATTTGAAAATAATTTGGACGAAGTATATCCAAATCTTTACATAACAATCAGAATAATGCTCACAGTTACAGCCAGTACAGTTTCTGCCTAGAGAAGTTTCTCAAAGTTCAAACTGATTAAGACATACTTAACCCTCCGACAACAACAGGGGTAATGCGTCATCCCAGTGGTAGTTTGTTTCTTCTGTTAAGTTACAACAATGGTATGTTTCTGGCAGGCTTATGTATTCTTTCGCCATTGTTGTATAAATCAGTCATTGGTCTGTCATGCTGCTGGTCAGTTACGTTCAGCTGCCACTTGAGATCGAATAATTCTTGGGGTTATAGTCACCCCTGTTACCATTTTCGTATGTGAAATATATCTGCTAGATTTCACAAGCTTTTCAAGTATCGAATCTGTAGATGTGAGTGATCCATGGTTTCAGGACTTTGTGAAAGGGTTTAAGAGGAAGATAACGATGATTGCAGTGAAAATGACTTATTTTCAAGTGAGGAAGATAATTTGAAAATTCAATCTGAACATAGTTCTGAGTTTGAAGCTTTGACGTTGTAAGATGGTGATGATGATGATGAGGAGGAGGAGGTATCATCAGCAAACACAATCCAGGATAAGAATGGTCTAAAATACCGCCTAATAAAGGTAAAACCCAACTTAGACACATTTTAAAAATTGCTAAAGCTGTTAACTTTGCTCAAAACATTGACTCAGAGTTAGGTGCTCTCAGGGAATAGTAGATATGATTGTATCTCATACAAATGGGGAGATCCAAAGAAAAAAAGGTATGTATACTAACCAGAGGTTTCTTGGTGATATGGACAAGGAAGAAATATGTGCACTAATGGGATTGCTTTATATGTCAGGTAGCAGAAAAGATGGTCATCTCAACACTGAAGATATGTGGTGTGGCTCATCTGTGTAAAAATGTATTATGTCTCAAATGAGGTTCAGTTTTTTTTTCCAAATTGTCTGAGATTTGATGATAAGACCAAGAGAAATAAGGACGACAAATTTTAACCTAATTCTGAGCTCTGGACAGCTGTTCAAGTTATTGTCCTCATATGTATGTAACAATTGATGAACAGCTTTTAGGATCTCGTGGCAAATGCCCATTCCATGTTTACATTGCTTCAAAGATAAATATGCCATCAAAATAATCACAATGTGTGATGCCATAACTTATTATATTATAGATAGTATTCCATGCTTTGGGAAGGAGAACAGAAACACAAATGAAAGTCTGCCAACATACTATGTGAAAACTCTGTCCAGAACTATTCGTGGGACAGGTAGAAATATCATTTGTGACAATTGGTTCACATCTATACCTTTGGCAGACATGTTGCTGAAAGAGAATAGGACAGTTGTTGGTAAATTGAGCAAAAATATGATGGAGATCCACCAAGTTTCCTACCCAACAGAAAGAAGGAAGTGCTATCATCCAAATTTGCTTTTCATCAGAAAAAACACTTGTCTCCTTCACTCCTAAAAATGGAAAATCTGTTGTTCTTTTGTCTACAATGCACAATGTTCCTGATGTTGACCAGACCACAAATAAACCTGAGATCATTGAATTTTATAATAGTACAAAAAGAGGTCTGGGTGTATTTGACAAAATGGTAAATGCGTACTCTGTTTCGAGGAGTACATGACACTGGCCCATTTCGGATATTTTATGGAATATTGGACCAGGCAGCAATAAATTCTTTTATTCTATTCCTTGTAAAGTCATAGCAAAAAGTGAAAAAAAGATTTTCTAAAAAAGTCTTGGATTTAAACTTGCTTCATCACATGAAACGGTGCCTACAGAAAAATTTGCCATGAGAGCTTTTGGGAAATATAGCTTCACTCTTAGGAACAAAGAGAACAAATCACCCACAAGGCCAGGAAAAGAGGCCCACAAAACTGCAGAAGCAAACAAGATGTCATGTATGTCCTAGAGATAAAGACAGAAAACTGAAAGTAGCTTGTGTAAAATGATGTAGGCCTGCATGCAATGATCACAGAAAAGAAATGTGCATAACTTGTTTCTCTTAAAGAACAATTTCCTAATAATTGTTTTCCAATTACTGTAAAGTGTGTATGTGTTAATAAGCATGTTAATGACTTTAAACAGATCAAGTTTCATTCTGTACATTTTCTAAAGTTTTAATTATATGTAAAATAAAATTTTGAGGTAATGAAGCATCCCTGTTACCATTGAAAGGTCTGTTATACATGCTACTAACGGAGGGTTAAGAAACATGATGTGCCAAGAAAGCCTATCTGGGATGTCAATACTATCAATTGAGACAGAAATAGCGGCTGGTATTAACTGTGACGTAATCTTGAAAAAAATCAGTAAGCTGAAAAGCCAGTAGTTTCTTTTATTTTAATGTGTGCTTGTTTAATGTAATTTTCGTCATTGCAGTAATCCTTGTATATTGCCATAGCAAAATTTGTGTATAATTCAGCTCATTTAATTTAACACTTTCTTTCTGGCTGGAAGGTGAAAGGGGCCTCGCAAAGCTGATTTGTAGCTGGCAGTCAATTTTTGCCTAGCACTGGCATTGTCTGTCTTCAAAAGGTACTGGGCACAGGCACTGTGTCTATCAGAAACCAATATCCTAAAGAACACTTCCAGCTGGCATGTGTGTCATTCTGTGGGATTGAACTGAGGGTTTCTAACTGATGAGAATGTCACTTTGATCCTATCCTTTTCTAATCCTGCCCTCCATCTTGGGGATGTAACAATTGTAGCATGATCTGAGAGGACTGTCTTGGGCTTACCACATATGTGCAGATAATCTTCCAAGTTTTTATAAAGCTTTTCAGTGTGTTGCAGTTTGTAGCATAAAGCCTGATGTGCTTGCTAAATACATCCATGACAACGAAAATAAACAGCTGCCCAAACTTCCTTCAGCAGAGGACCATAATAACCAACATGCAACAGGTCATTTGGTATTTTTGGTGTGATATCATGCACTTCACCTTGTTCAGTCGCATTCTGACATTTTGCGCAATGGTACATGTCACGTTTCTTAATTACCTCTGCAGTCTTCTGTCTGGCTATGGCTTGTTCCCATTTCTTGTCGACTGTCGCATACAACTTCGTTGCTCCACAGTGGCTGATGTGCTGATGAAATCACTGGAGTAAACCCTCCAAAAGTGCATCAGTGAGCCAAATTTTCTACTTTCATTCTTTCACATACCATCAAAAACATACCTTTGTTTGACCATATATATCAGAGCAATGTTTCTCATTCATATATCCTGTACACCAATGTTGTGCAGCAGAAAGTCCATTACCTTCCCGATTTCTGTCTGTTGGTCTTTTGCTGCAGCTAACTCCCTCCTACATTAAAGGATGTATGCATGGTCACACTGTTGTGAAATCTCCATTACAGCCTAATTACATTCTAGCTCAACTTTCGTCACCACCCTCCCCCAAGGATTTCAGTTTAACAAGTCAGTGGATTTCTAATGTTTACCCTTGCAATAAGTGATTTCCAGATCATATTCTTGATTTGGCGTGTCTCACCACATCACTCTGATACCAATGTATCTTCAGTTCTTAGGACCATTAGAGCATGCTTGTCTGTACATAAACTAGTTTTCTGGCCAAATAGATAACTCCTAACTGTTTTGTCACATAGACAATTGGCAACATTTCTTGTTCAATAGTGAAATACCGTATCTCTGCACCCAGCAGCTTCCAGTTACATGTGACCGCAATGTGCACATTCCCATCCTTGCTTTCATGTTGTAGGTGTCCTCCAATGCCTTGCACACTTGTGTCTTTGAATAGTTGGAAAGATGCCAACAAATCAGGGTGTACAAAACAAATATTGTCATGGTTGTGGGTTAGAGACCATCTCGCATGTTCTTTTAGGATTTAGAGGGCAAGAGACCATTAATGTGTGCTTCCATGTCACCTTAATTGCCAAGCGAGTATGGAAGGCATGCTCAAAAAGGAATATAACAATATGCATAGAGAGAACACAGTCAGATGCCGTGATGACAAGCACACTGAGATGACAAAGATTGAAGGTGAAACCCCCACAGCAACTGAGAAGCTCATGTGAAGTGAAGAATGCAAAGGAGATTCCAGAGTGGATGAAAAGCACTGTAAGGTGCTCCATGAAAGCAAGAGTACAGTAAATGAACATCTGTAGCAATAGAAGATAATTTGGTCCCGTTCATAGTCGAAAAAGGTGCAAAAGTTCCTAAGAACTGCAGATACACAAGTACAAGTGTGATGTGTTGGGCCATATCAATTCAAGAATAGTCAGGAAATCACTTATTGCTAAGGTAAACATAAAAATTGGCCAACTGGTTGAACTGAAATTCTTTGCAGGACGATGGTGACGAAAGTTGAGCTAGAAGGTAATGAGGCTATAATGAAGATGTTGCAGCAATGGGACCATGTGTGCAGTCTACAGGATTGCAGGTGTTTCCACATGTTGAAGTGGCGAGATAGACTGATTACGTCTCACTTAGAAACAAGGGACATGGTAGATGGAGTCCTGTGCACAGAGATTAGCCAGAAGTGGATGTGAATGATGTAGAGAATGATCTGACTGGGAGCAGAAGCAAATATCTTTACCTTCTTGATTATGTTTTCCTCCTCATTTCACCAGCTCCACTTCCTGCCCTTCATCAACAGTGCATATATAGGACTCATCATCTGCACAACATCGACAATGATCCCCCATGAAATGAAGTCAGCCTCAAGAATTATTTTCATTCTTGCATGTAAGATGAATGTTTCATTTTTGTGATTTCTGCCATTTTGCATTTTTCTGGTTGGATACCTTGCGGCGAGAGCTCTAACTCGAGATATACAAGGAGCGTTTGAAAAGTCTGTGCAAAAATAAAAACTACTTACGAGTTTGGGATAAACCTTTTTTTATTTTTCAACACAGTCTCCTATTTGACTTACACATTTTGTCCAATGCTGTTCTAATTTGTTGATCCCGTCCAAATAATAGGAATTGTACAAGTCTGCAAAATAAATATTAGTTGCTGCAATCACCTCCTTGTTTCAATAAAATCTTTGTCCCACCAGCCATTTCTTCAAATTGGGGAACAAATAGTAGTCCAAGGGAGCCAAGTCTGGAGAATAAGGGGTATGTGAAACGAGTTGGAATCCTATTTCCATTCATTTTGCAACCAGAACTGCTGAGGCGTGTGCTGATGCAGTGTCATTATGGAAAAGGACTTTTTGCGGTCCAATCGCCAGCGTTTTTCTTGCAGCTCGATTTTCAAACGGTCTAATAACAATGAATGATATGTATCTGTAATAGTTTTACCCTTTTCCAGGTAATCAATGAGGATTATCCCTTGCGAATCCCAAAAGACAGTCACCATAACCTTTCTGGATGAAGGAATGGTCTTCGCCTTTCTTGGTGCAGATTCTCCCTTGGTAACCCATTGTTTAGATTGTTGTTGGGTCTCAGGAGCATAGTAATGTATCCATGTTTCATCTACAATGATGAATCAATGCTTAAAGTCCTGCAGATTCTTCCTCAACAGCTGCAAACCATCCTTGCAACACTTCACACAATTCTGTTTTTGGTTAAGCATGCGCAATCACGTAACCCATCTTGCAGATAGTTTCCTCATGTCCAAATGCTTATGTAAAATATTATGTACCCATTCATTCAAGATGTCCCCAACACTAGCAATCTCACACACCTTAACTCTTCTGTCATCCATCACCATATCATGGATTTTATCAATGATTTCTGGAGTCATAAACTCCACAGGGCATCCAGAACATTAAGCATCACTTGTGTCCATATGGCCTCTCTGAAAATTTTGTAACCACTTATAAACTGTTCTAATCGAAGGTACAGAATCACTGTAATGTTTATCATGCTTCTCTTTAGTCTCCTGAGGCATCTTGCCTTTCATAAAGTAATGTTTAATCACTATACGAAATTCCTTTTCGTCCATTTTTTGACAATCACTCAACTTCCCTGATTCACACAAATGCCAAACACAAAGAAATAGACCAATATGATTGAAACTAGGTGTGCGTTCTTTCCAAAGATGCTACTAATTAAACAGGACCTCGATCCTGGTGGTGCCATCTCTCGGACTTTGCACGGACTTTTCAAACGTCCATCGTACCACAATATTTGCTCACAGGTTCGTTTACTCAGGCCTGAGCATCACGCAAATCTCTGAATTAGCACCAGTAGTTGATTTGTGTGGCATAAGTGTTCCTGAAATGTTGCAGATGCGAAAGTTATGTCGTTGATGTAGGCAACATAAAATTCCCTCATTTCTGGTTCCATTATACCAAGCAGAGCCATCAAAAATGCTGAACTTGAGTTATTATGCCCAAATGATACTCGGTTGTACACATACTGCTCCTCATAGAATAGGGAGGTGGTGAATTTTCAGCAGGACTGATCGAGATTAACTTGACTGACACTGGCTGTAATGTCAAAGGTTGACATCCAAATTTTTCCCGAAAATTGGCGAGTATGTCCTGGATAGGTTTCAGCCTTGTACTGTATGTCTCAATGTGATCATTTAACATCCTGGCATTGAGACAACAATGAAAAGATCCATCTTCCTTAGGCACAGTCACGAGCACAATATGACTCCAGCTGCCTCCATTGCCTGTGTTGCTTTCCTGATAGTTCTTCGGTGCTTCCAGGCCATTGAATACACTTTTCTTGTCAACGGTCGATCACACATTACTCTAAACTTGTTAAGCACTCCCCAAAATCTTCCTGGTAGGAAGGATAATGTATCCCTGAATTCGATTACTGCTTTCTCCAGTTCCTGTTTCTGCTTCCAGCTCAACCATGGGTTATCTTGTATACTCCCAGTCACATCAGCTTCTATGTCCTCCACACCCACTTCTGACTGATTGCCTGTACACAGGACACCATCTACCATGTCCCTTGTTCCTGAGTGAGCTGTAATTTGTTTATCTCTCCACTTTGATGCATGGAAACTACTGCAATCCTCCAAAAACCCTATGACTTCTGCACATTTTTCGACTGTGAATGGAACAACATTATCTTCTGTTACTGCAGGGTGTTTCCACTTTGTACTCGTACTTCCATGGTGCACCTTACAGTGCTTTTCATTCACTCTGGAATCTCCTTCACATCCTCTGCTCCACATGAGCTTCTCAATTGCTGAGGGGGTTTTGTCATTGTCTAGATGCATTTGTCATCACAGCATCCGACTGTGGTCTTTTCCTACATGTTATTATATTCCTCGCTTCGCAATTGGGGTGTCATGGGAGCATACCCATTAATGGCCTCTGGCCCTCTAAATCCAAAGAGTACATGTGTGAGGGTCTCTAATCCACAACCAGTTCCATCATATCCGTCAGATTCTCTTTCGTTGGTTATGTGCGTGGAATTATTATCATGACTGTCAGGTGGTAAACTGACTTTATCTGGAATGCTTGTTCCTCTAACAAGTAACCTTTTAGCTCCCATGGTCCACTACGAAAATTTCCTTGTTCTCATTACATGTTACAAGTTAACTGTGCCCTTAGTGCTCTCTGCACCCAGTGTGACTAGATCTTTGAACAGGCTGACCATAGTTTTAGTGGTCCAGTCCACGATCACCGCTCTACTCAGAAGTATGTCATTGCCGATTATAAAATCTAGCGACAAACCACCGATGACAATTGTGTTCACTTTGAAGCCATTTCTTCCATCACTTAGCAACACCAAGACCTGCTTTTTTTACCTTCTTCCTTTTCGCCCCAAAAGCGGGAGTTAGTGAGATTCCTTCTGTGGCTATGTCATCTAATTTACTGCTGCTTTCCACCAGTTTTGCATAAGAAGAAGTATAAAGTGCTGTAACTTTTGATATAGAATCCAGACATGTTCTCATCTTAATTCCTTCTATGGTTATCTCAATGAGGGGACATTAATTATCTGCTTTTTCTGGCAACTCTGGGTCATAACGGTACTGGTCAATGTCGTCTTGCACTTCGATCATCAGTACCATATATTATGTATTGTTACTTCTCTAATGAGGCATTCCCTGCATTATCTCGTTGTCTTTGGTCATTTGCTTGTGTGATCTCATGAACCTCTGCCTGAGGTGTGGCCAGTGGTGGTGAACCCCCATTACTACCTCACTCTCTCTCACTACACAACACTTGCATGCAATTCACATGGCTTCCATAGTCAAGCACTTCGATCTTACCTTGCTCTTTCTGGTGCCAATTCTGCCTGTCATGGCACTGCACAAACCTTTGTGGTGCCCTATTTTCTGCCTCATTGTGTTAGCGTGTGTTGTCCTTCATTTCTCCTGTTATTCAGTGTCACCCGAAGGTCATAAAATAACAAGAAACTGTTCTCTTGACAGTGCCCCGATGAGTGTAAATTGTACATGAGCAGGAAAATGTGAGCGCATTGTGCTACACCATTCCTCATCTGTCATTTTGTCATACAAGTATCCCATCACAATGACAAAGTAAGCAGCTTATGTTGCCATGGATTGGCATGACTATGGTGCATACTGTCTGCTGTATACTACTATGCTCACTTTTGCACTTGCCTGTGTGGCCAGGTTTAAATACGTTGCCTCCTCGTCGAGCATCTGCAGTGCAACACGTAAAGCATTACATTCAACCACTCCCTTCGCATACAGATACACGTCTAAATACTTTAGGTATGCCTTTGGGTGGGTGCTGCACATTCGACCAGACTTAGGCAGTGGTTTATCTACCCCGTGCTTTGGGAATGCAGCCTGAAAATTCATTGGCATGACCTTTATTACACGGACATGACCTTGTCGTACCACAGACACTTCTCGCTCAAGGGTTGACACTCTTGTTCGTGTTACCTTGGAGGATTTACTTTCCTCATCTATTCAGTTGGAAATGTCAGTCATCTTTGTCGTTACCTGCATGTCTAGGTTGTCAACTTTTGTTTCACATGCTTTTCTCACCTTGTCAAGGCAGTTGGTAACCTCCATCTGTATCTTTGTGGTCCTGACCTCAATTCTCACCTTACTTCAGCAAACTGCCCACAAGTCTTCTGACTACAAAATTATAGCTCGGTTTCCAGTCTTTCAAATAGTTTTTTATCCTCCTCCCTAATGGTGGTAACTGAGATACATATATGGTTTTTCTAATATTGCAAGAATTCGCTCCAGTGGACTCTGAGTTTGTATATCTCCCAAAGAAGTGCTAAGTGTTTCTTCGCTCACCCCAAACTTTCCTTAATTGGCCTGTTGGTTTCAAGTGGACTCTAAATTTGTATAATCCCCAATGTAGTTTCCGTATTTGTCTATCTTCCACACCTCAGTTGCATAGAAAAACATAACCAACCAAAAATACTGCACAGTACAAAATGACACAGATAAAATGACGCAAATGGCAATGCTGGTAGCAACAAAGAGAACAATGGAACATGAGAGACAGATATTCACAACAACAAACTAGATGTTCTAAAACTACATCACAAAATATGGGGAAGGCTGTGGGATCCAAAGCTAAATAAGCTAACTAATGCTAGGTCTAAACCATACTGCATAATTGCAACACACTCAGTGCACACAAACACAGCATCTGTGTTCCTCACATCACATACAGAGAGGTTAACAAATTTCAATAAAATTATGGGAACTTAATTCTTCCTGAGTCATGTCACAAAATTTACAAGTCCTCACACTAGCAAAAATATGAGAATGAAATCAAATTGACATCCCATGTTGGGCATCAAAAATGTGGTGAATTGATGATTTTTTGACCTTTTCCACAAATTGACATGCATATTACTAACTACATTGCCCTACTTTAGGAACAACAAATGTAGTGCATCCTCCCAAATTCTCTGTGGCATCACATAGAACACAAATTAGCAATCAGATCACACCACCCTGGGAGCCAATAATGAAATGTATTAGTAACTTAGTAAGCTCAAAAAGCAAAAGGTTATGAGATTAAGGGACTGATAAGCGAACAGAACAAACTATTTAGATGAATAAAATATGAAATTATTGTACTTATTTCAGTAACTTGTAAACTAAACAAAACAAAAGATTACAGATCTCAGGGCTGTTTGGACTGGGCATTAACACGACTCAATTATTAAGGAGAGTAAGGGGGAAATGAATCTTTTCATTATTTTAGGCATTTGTAGTGTGGTCATGATGGTGCCAGGCACAGTGTCAGGATGGTGAGACCCAAGAATAGTCTCTTCATTGATTGCTAACCATGTGTTATGTAGCCAAAGCTGTGATACCACAATGTCAGGAGGCAGATTTGGGTGATGACTGGAAGAGTCCCCATGTCCTCTTCTCCTATCACTCCGCTAAGCTCATTAACTCCTCAAAATTTTCCTTCTCTCAATGTTGTCATTGGCAGACTAAATTTGCAATGCTGACTGATGACTGGTTGCTGCTTCATGATCATGCCTCCCAGCAAAGGATGTAAATTTTCCATCTTGTGTGTGCTTGTGTGTGATTCAAGAATTGGTGTCTTTCTCATCATTTTCCTGTTGAGGCATTCCCATCACTGGCCACTCATTGTTTTTCTTCATTCTTCAGTTGTTGTGAAAGCAACCACCCAACACTTCTGTTGAGGCATTCCCATCACTGGCCACACATTGTTTTTCTTCATTCTTCAGTTGTTGTGAATGCAACCACCCAACACTTCTGTTGAGGCATTCCCATCACTGGCCACACATTGTTTTTCTTCATTCTTCAGTTGTTGTGAAAGCAACCACCCAACACTTCTTTGTAACGGCTCTCTCTGTGTGAGACCTGGACAATCTCATGTTTGTGTTTCAGCTAAGAATCTGATGCCATTCGTGATTTATGAGCTATGTTCTTTCTGGCCAGAAAACATCTTTCTAAGCAGACTGTCTTCTTATGAAGTTCATTAGTCATGCCTTCCTGCATGAAAGGTTGGTGCTTTGTGCCTACACTCCCTCCCAATGCCTGTGGGATGCTTGAATTCTCAATACATTCTTGCTTTTTAAAGCACATAAAACTGGCTAGTCTTAGCCACAAGATTCACACGCCTTCATGTGTGCATTCTTTAAGCTTTGTGTCTATGCTGCATCCCAATGGCTGTAGTGGTCCATCAGTTTTCTATATGCATCTCATTGCCTGCTAGTCTCTTTGCAAGGTATCCATTCTTCTGCAAGGGGAGGGTATCTTCCCGCCTACCCCTGTGTGGTTCAGGAAGGAGTTCTGTGTCTGTATCTCAGCTGCTAACTACTTGGGATTGGCCTTTCTCCTCATTCTGGACCCAGGGTGCTGTGAGTTGGTGAAAGTGTCCACCACTGGAGTTGTCACAGTACCTTTCAATATGCTGGTGAGTGTCATTTTCTGTGAGACTATGCAAACATGTTCTAGATGTCACTGCAGATGTCACTGTAGAAGCCAAGTGCAATGCAGATATATTAACTATAAATGCAAGTGAGAGCTTTTGACAAAACGCTGAAAGCAGCATGAATGACAATAAAATGCACAGTGAAGAAGAGTGAGTTGATTACATGTCACAACTGCACATTCAATAATACTAGTGCTGAAAGATACGTCATTGACACTTTTGAAGTTGTCCATCAATTCCTAATAGCACAGCCAATGTTCTACCATGTGTAACGAAGAATTGGTCTATTTGCTTTTACAGATAATTGGTTGTAAATGACAGATTGCATTTTAATTACAAAGAATCTGTCATACAGTTTTGGCTGCATGTTTCTGGAATGCTATTAAGGAAGTCTGTTATTCTCTTGACATATGTTTTATATTTCCTAAACAAGTGCACATCCAGAGGTTGTGCGTATTTTGTACTTTTAGGTAGCACGATTTTTAAAACCACATTTTTGCTTCCACAAGCCTCCAGTAGTACTAGTTCAACCTTATGTCCAAGCCAGGAGTCACTAAGTACTAGTGACTTTGTCGACAACTGTAGATTGAAAACCGACAAGAAAAGTCTTCAGATGTTCTTTTGTATTTTCCCACTCATGCTTGCATCTATGAAGACATTTGGAGGGAAACGAGTTTCTATTTCCCCTGACATAGAGGGTCCAAACTTTCCATTTGGTTCTTGGAAGCATATATAGAGTTTGTGTACCAATTGTCCATACACTGATTTAACAATATTGATTGTGTAGATGTGTGCTGCCCTGTTAACTGTTAGCTGTATCAAAGCAGGTTTCTCTCTCTTTTCGTCGATAGCTTCCTTTCACAAGAAAGCTCATGGCTGAAATGACTCTGATCATAGTTCTGTACAGAAACCATTTGAATGCTTTCTGTCATGATACACACACTGACTTCAGCAACAAATTTTTGAACTCAAGAATTCAAAGAATTACCTCTTCTTCATCATCCTTATCTTTCTATGCTTGGAGCATGGTTGCATTGTGTGATGTTGTACTAAACTCCTTTTTCAAATTAGTAATAAATCACACTGATGATGTAAAGTTTGTAAACCTGAGATTTTTGGCTACATACAATGCCCAATGCTGTAAATGCCAATAATGAAGGGAAGAAATGCATTGCCACATTTCATCAGACTTTGTCACTGTACACTGCTTGATGATACTGAACTGTACCATAAAATTTCCTTTGAAAACTATATTGTCTTCTCTTTTGTTTGTCACAGAGAGCTGTATGCTTTTAGCCTTCAGTTTATGGTATCGTTTCAGTAGATTGCCATGTATGATGAAACCTATGACATGATAATAATCATATATGTTCCCTAGTGTGTAGTGATTAAACACCATGATTAAACTTCTTACCAGGAGTAGGTTGGAATTAACATTCTCTGCTTCCATTGCCTCTTCTTGAACTTGCCATATCGATACTACTTGCAGTCAGATGTTCACTATTATCAGCACTGCCATCATAATTATGTGTTAGTGTTACAACAGTATCCAGTTATAACTGGTGATAATATTTTTGCGCTATAATAGATATCGGAACACATGCCCATGGCTTCATCTGCTACACCAATACCATCTTCACGAATAAGAATTTGTCATAACTTTATCTCAACCAACCGCAATACATTAGGAGGCTTGGTTACCAATCGTTAACCAGATTGTCTCTTCACTACACAAATAACTTCAAAACATGCAGCTTCAAATGTTGTGACCAGATGATACTGCAATCATCTTGTCATAACTGTGGGTTCTTTGATTGCTCAGTGAGGTGGACGTTAGGAACTGTAACTCACGAAATATTAGTTCACTTTATTACATTAATGAATAGAATAACTTTGACACACTTCTTTACCACAGGAGTACTGAATAATTTAAAAGTGTCACAGACTATGAGACCATCATTTGATTCACTAATTAACAACTTCTTCTCTTGAAGTACAATGTTCCACATTTATGAAAGTACAAATTCATTAGAAACTTTAACAACTCACTGATCTTACACTACCATGTTGACTTCTTCAGATGAGGTCATGGACTGGGCAAAGCTCTTCCATGTTCAGGTCTATAATGACATCCAGTGCGAGGGCACTACTGTGCTGAGGGGGGAGGTGTGACCTTCAGGAACGCCTCCCATATGTCGTTGCATATTGCAGTGAGACCTCACTAACATCCGTGGTATCAATATATGTTGCCAACTTTGGTGTGGATGATACATCACTCACACAATTCATCATCCCTACTGGTCTCAACTGATGTAGCAGTAACTGAAGGCCAAATTCAACATGGCATACTCAGCGGCCTCTAATGGATGACTACAGAGGTTTCCAGGTAAACAAATACCACCTGTGCAATAAAGGACAAGCATTTCATCAGGATTGCCATAGGGAAGTATGATAAGACCATTATTACTCTCTCT
Organism: Schistocerca gregaria; assembly: GCF_023897955.1. Lineage (NCBI taxonomy): Eukaryota > Metazoa > Arthropoda > Insecta > Orthoptera > Acrididae > Schistocerca > Schistocerca gregaria. Next base: position 366,539,816 of record NC_064924.1, read on the forward strand.
GTACATAAATCATTTGGCATACAGGTTGGGAAGCAATCTGCAGTTGTTTGCTGACGATGATGTGGTGCACAGTAAGTTGAGTAAGTGCAGGAGAACACAAGAAGACTTAGACAAAATTTGTAGCTAGTGTGATGAATTGCAGCTAGCTATAAATGTACAAACAGGAAATGGATACATAGGAAAAACAAACCAGTAATGTTTCGATACAGTATTGTTAGCATCCTGCTTGACACAGTCATGTCATTTAAATATCTGGGCATAATGCTGCAAAGCGATATGGAGTGGAACAAGCATGTGAGGATTGTGCCAGGGAAGGTGAATGGTCAACTTCAGTTTATTGGAAGAATTCTAGGAACGTGTGGTTCATCTGTAAAGGATGCTAGTGTGACCTATTCTTGAGGACTGCTCGAGTGTTCGGGATCCTTACCAGGTTGGATTAAGGGAAGACATCGAAGCAGTTTGGAGGCAGGGTGCTAGATTTGTTACTTGTAGTTTGGAACAACATGCAAGTGTTACAGAGATGTTTTGGGAACTCAAATGGGAATTAGAAAGACCTTCTTTTCAAGTAACACTATTGAGAAAATTTGGAGAACAGGTATTTAAAGCTGGCAGCAGAATGATTCTATTGCCTCCAGCATACATTATGCATAAGGATCACAAAGATAATCTACAAGAAATTAGGGCTCATACAGAGGCATATAGACAGTTGTTTTTCCCTCAATCTATTTGTGAGTGGAACAGGGAAAGAAATAATTAGTAGGGGTACAGGGTACCCCGCACTATGTGTCACATGGTGGATTGTGGAGTATCGGTGTAGACTTAGATGTAGTATGATCCCTCATGGGATTGTGGTGTAAATGTGTTTGTTCAAGCTCAAATACTTTCCTTGTTAAGTGCAAATATGGCTGAACTAAGCTGTTCCATGAGTTTGAAAATGTGCTTTTTCTTCAGTTTATATTCTCTCCAATATGGACACCTAAAATTTTTGAAGTTTCTACCCCATTTATAGTTTCCTCACCATGTGTTGCACTTATCATTGGTGTAGTACCTCTAGATGTGTATAACTGAATATGTTGTGCACCAGTCACAGAAAACCAGTCAATGATACTTTTAAGAAGATTGTTTACTGTTTCCTCTGTTGCTGTATGTATTCTTGGATTGGTTACAATACTGGTGTCATCTGCAAAAGAACCAGTTGTGCTTGTTCTATATTAGAAAGAAGATCATTTACATGTATGATGACTAATAGCAGACTGTGTTCCACAGAACACTTTAACCACAAAAGAAGCAAGTGATAAATTAAAACAAATCTACGGGCACTGAGGACTTCAGCGAAGAAGAGGATAATAGGATTGCTGAGAACACTTTTAACAACAGTGCTGGATAGAAGAGCCAGACAAATCATGTCTCACATGGGGGGAGAGGCAAAGGGGTGGGGGATTGGGGGGGAGGGGGGGTGAGCTCTTCAGGTATAGGGAAGTGTGGAGAGTAAACCCCAAGGGAAAATCCTGGTCCTCCAGATTGGGGTTGGACATGTTGCTAACAACCTCACCTTGTAAAATGGAATACCACACATCAGGATCAGAAGGATACATTACAGGATGGTGACCTGGCAAGAAAAAGGTTAATGAGAAGGAAAATGGATATTATGAAAGCACCCGGAATATGAAGACTCTTAAATAGACATGGGAAATTGCTAGAAATTAGAGAAGAAATAGATAAATACAGAGCAAAATAGCAGCAATACAAGAAATACGGTGGAAAGGACAAGGAATGATTGTACTAGGGATCATATGCTGTATAGTGGAAGGAATACAGACCATCATGGTAGCAGCTTCCTTATACATAGGTCAATGAAGGCAAATGTAATTATTTTTGAAGCAATTAGTGATAGGTTGTGTTCTTTGAGGTACAGGGCAAAATTATTGTTATGTTACAATGACATGTGCTTATGCCCTTAAGGAGGATGCAGATGAAGATGAGAAAAATGCATTTTACTGCAAGCTGGAAGAGGAGATCAGCACATTTCAAAGGCATGTTATGAAATGACCCTTGGGGATCTGAATGTAAAAGTAGGGAAAGAAGAAGTACATATAAATGTATCAGGAAAAGAATGTCTGCATCTAGTCACTAATGATAAAGAGCTAAGCTGATATACTTCACCAATGGCAAATCGATAATGATGAAAATTTTGTGGCAGCCAGGAAAAGGTATTAAGAAGTTCATATGGGCATCATGAGGCGGAGTTACAAGAAACCAAACAAACCATGCAATTATAGATAAATGTTACACTTCATACAGTATGGAATTTTGTAGAGGGTTGGACAGAGACACACATCACTTAGTGTAGATCAGGTATAAACAGAAGACAGATATGGCAAGAAACAAAAAAGGTAGGGTGAAAGCGAAACACAATTTAGAAAGTCTCCAGATTAAAGACAAGCATGAAGAATAAAAGAAGATATTGTGAGAGATTCCCAAGACAAGAAATTACACAGAGAAGGAAGGCAATGTTAAAACTAAATGGGAGATAATGAAAGCAGCCATCAGTGTTAACACTGAAGAAGTACTGGAGAGATTAAAATACAAAATAATAGTGAAATCATTCAATAAGAGGTGCTCACTGGTAGAACAAGAGAGAAATAAAGGAAGACATAGAATGCTGCTATAGAAAACAAAACTAGCAGTGGCAGATTAGATTAGATTAGATTAGATTAGATTAGATTAATACTTGTTCCATAGATCATGAATACGACACTTCGTAATGATGTGGAACGTGTCAGGTTAATAAAAGATGTCTGTACAAGAAATTACATTACACAAAATATTGCATGACACTAATGATTAAGTTTTTTTTTTTTATATCTAAAAATTCAGCCAATGAGTAGAAGGAGTTGTCATCTAGAAATTCTTTTAATTTATTTTTAAATGTTAGTTGGCTATCTGTCAGGCTTTTGATGCTGTTTGGTAGGTACCCAAAGACTTTTGTGGCAGCATAATTTACCCCTTTCTGTGCCAAAGTCAGATTTAACCCTGCATAGTGAAGATCATCCTTTCTCCTGGTGTTATAGGTATGCACACTGCTATTACTTTTGAATTGGGTTGGATTATTATCAACAAATTTCATAAGGGAATATATATACTGTGAGGTTACTGTGAGGATCCCTAGATCCTTAAATAGATGTCTGCAGGATGACCGTGGGTGGGCTCCAGCAATTATTCTGATTACACGTTTTTGTGCAATGAATACTTTTCTACTCAAGACTACAGAAAGAACATGAAGAGGGCAAATAAGTAATGCACGGTGAAGAAAAGACTCTATGAAGAGATGAAGATAGAGCAGTTGGATGAAATGAAGGTCAATGGTCTGCATTTATGCATTTTAGTCTAGTTATTTTAAGTGATTTTTATATTTCATAAATGCAACAGCATATCAACTGGAGTGTGGTGGGGTGGGGGGTGGGGGGAGGATGGGAGCAGGAGGGGCAGTCATCCCGCCCCCCACTTCAAACTCTGTGGGGGAAGGGGGTAAGATACAGTTTCTGCTCTCCTACACCCCCCCCCCCCCCCTCCCAATTTACTTGGAGTTTTATTTGATCTGTAGGTAGAGCCAAGAAATATGGGATCATTATTTTTGTTGGCAGTGATTTTTGCTTTTGACTCAAACATCATGTAACACATACTACATTTTGTCCTCTCCCTTTATCCCATTTTCAGTCTGTGGTTCCTAATGGAGGATAGCTTCTTTATGCAGATGTAACAATTTCTGGAGAGCATTTTCGAACAGTAGTTGAGACTGGTCAGGCCCTCAGGGCCAGCTATGTCATAGAGGTGAACTACAGAACGGCCAGTGGGCCGAATGAGGAAGAGGAGCACTAGACTTAAGGCAGAAACTTGACTGTAAAAAATAAGTTTTGCTGTCCCTTTACATTGTTCACAGTTATCCTCTGCACCTGTGTAACAATATACTGTTCTAAACAAGTATTTCCACCACCCTCATTACTTACTGTTCGGTTTGCCTGGAATCTAAGTCCACACACGTTCGCAGATCTGCAGGTAATGGAAAACCGTTTTTGATCGATTTAATCTCCAGGTCACACAGGCACAAACCATGTGTGGTCCTATCAAAAATGTCATCACCAGCCAATAATGCCTAAAGAGTGTTGGTACGCCTGACCTGGCTCGCCACTATAACAATATCCGCAGCACTCTGCGAACAATCCAACATTTAAGAAAATTAAAACAACATGATAACCTAAATGTGAATAGAGGCAGTATTCTAACAAACCCCGCTTTACTCTCCCTTCACAACCACCTTGCTGTCATGCCCTAGCTACATCACTACACATCGTTGCTCTAGTAACAAACATGATATGCGTACAGTGTAGCCAGTGATGTTTCTCCAGTTTTCTATACAGACATAAAGACACACACACATTTAATTTGCAGTTTCAAGGTGATATGAGTGAACCATTGTGGTGAAAGGTATATAATTATTTCAGATCATTTATTTGTCATAAATCTCTGAACTCAAATATTGATTGTTCTCAGATGATTTAATTATATTCCCATGCATCTCAGTGAGACTTTTATGGGAAGATGGAAGGGCAACTATGGCATACACGAAAGTAACTACAAAAAGATGTCAGTTATTTCTGATACAATGAAAATGCTTTTGAGTTAAAGGGGGCACCAAATCTCAATGCAAAAGTGACAAAACAGCACCTGGATCTACACTGGAATACTCAGAACTCGCTTGACTATCTACATCTACATCTATATCCATACTCCGCAAGCCACGTGACAGTGTGTTGTGGAGGGTACCTTGAGTATCTCTATCGGTTCACCCTTCTATTCCAGTCTCATATTGTTCGTGGAAAGAAGGATTGTCAGTATGCCTCTGTGTGGGCTCTAATCTCTCTGATTATATCCTCATGGTCTCTTCACGAGATATACGTAGGAGGGAGTAATATACTGCTTGACTCCTCAGTGAAAGTATGTTTTCTAAACTTCAACAAAAGCTCGTACCAAGCTACTGAGTGTCTCTCCTGCAGAGTCTTGCACTGGAGTTAATCTGTCATCTCCATAAAGCTTTTGCGATTACTAAATGATCCTGTAACGAAGTGCGCTGCTCTCCGTTGGATCTTCTCTATCTCTTCTATCAACTCTATCTGAATCCCACACTGCTGAGCAGTATTCAAGCACTGGGCGAACAAGCGAACTGTAACCTTCTTCCTTTGTTTTTGGATTGCATTTCCATAGGATTCTTTCAATGAATCTCAGTCTGGCTTCTGCTTTACCAACGATCAATTTTATATGATCATTCCATTTTAAATCACTCCTAATGACTCCTCTCAGATAATTTATGGAATGAACTGCTTCCAGTTGCTAACCTGCTATATTGTAGCTAAATGATATGAGCTCTTTCTTTCTATGTATTCGCATCGCATTACACTTGTCTACATTGTGATTCAATAGCCATTTCGTGCACTGTGAGTCAATTCGCTGCAGATCCTCCTGCATTTCAGTACAATTTTCCATTGTTACAGCCTCTCGATATTCCGCAGCATCATCAGCAAAAAGCCTCAGTGAATTTTCGATGTCATGCACAAGGCCATTTATGTACATTGTGAATAGCAACGATCCTATGACACTCCCCTGCAGCACACCTGAAATCACTCTTACTTCGGAAGACTTCTCTCCATTGAGAATGACATGCTGCATTTTGTTATCTAGAAACTCTTCAATCCAATCACAAAATTGGTCTGATAGTCCATATGCTCTTATTTGGTTCATTAAACGACTGTGGGGAATTGTATCGAACGCCTTGCGGAAGTCAAGAAACACGGCATCTACCTGGGAACCTGTATCTATGGTCCTCTGAGTCTCGTGCACGAATAGCAAGCTGACTTTCACACGATTGTCTTTTTTGAAACCCATACTGATTCCTACGGAGTAGATTTCTAGTTTCCAGAAAAGTCATTATACTCGAACATAATATGTGTTCCAAAATTCTACAACTGATCGACATTAGAGATATAGGTATATAGGTCTGCACATCTGTTCGAAGTCCCTTCTTGAAAATGGGGATGACCTGCGCCCTTTTCCAATCCTTTGGAACGCTACGCTCTTCTAGAGACCTACGGTACACCACTGCAAGAAGGGGGGCAAGTTCCTTCGCGTACTCTGTGTAAAATCGAACTGGTATCCCATCAGGTCCAGCGGCCTTTCCCCTTTTGAGCGATTTTAATTGTTTCTCTATCCCTCTGTCATCTATTTCAATATCTACCATTTTGTCATCTGTGGACAATCTACAGAAGGAACTACAGTGCAGTCTTCCTCTGTGAAACAGCTTTGAAAAAAGGCATATAGTATTTCAGCCTTTAGTCTGTCATCCTCTGTTTCAGTACCATTTTGGTCACAGAGTGTCTGGACATTTTGTTTGGATCCACCTACCGCTTTGCATAAGACCAAAATTTCTTAGGATTTTCTGCCAAGTCAGTAGATAGAACTTTACTTTCGAATTCATTGAACGCCTCTCGCATAGCCCTCCTCACATTACATTTCGCTTTGCGTTATTTTTGTTTGTCTGCGAGGCGTTGGCTATGTTTATGTTTACTGTGCACTTCCCTTTGCTTCCGCAACAGTTTTCTAAATTGGTTGTTGTACCATGGTGGCTCTTTTCCATCTCTTACGATCTTGCTTGGCACATACTCATCTAATGCATATTGTAAGATGGTTTTGAACTTTGTCCACTGATCCTCAACTCTATCTGTACTTAAAACAAAACTTTTGTGTTGAGCCGTCAGGTACTCTGAAATCTGCTTTTTGTCACTTTTGCTAAACAGAAAAATCTTCCTACCTTTTTTAATATTTCTATTTACGGCTAAAATCATCGATGCAGTAAGCGCTTTATGATTACTGATTCCCTGTTCTGCATTAACTGTTTCAAATAGCTCAGGTCTGTTTGTCACCAGAAGGTCTAATATGTTATCGCCACAAGTCAGTTCTCTGTTTAACTGCTCAAGGTAGTTTTCAAATAAACCACTTAAAAAAATTTCACTGGATTCTTTGCCCCTGCCACCCTTATCAGTGACAAACAGGTCAGCCCTCAAGACTCAAGCAGGAAAAAGCGAAGAAATGTGCCAGAAATAATTAACAACAGTCGATGCATAAGCAATCCCTACCACTGCAACAAGAAAAGTAGAGGTTCAATCAACAAAGGTGTCGATAATCACTATGTAACTATGTAAGTTAAACTCATAAAGAAAGGCACAAACTACGTATACATAACATAATATCAAGAACTAAGATGGAATAATCATTATAAGTTGCAAGAAAACTAGTATTTGGATGCATGTGTTTGAGCTAGGTGTGGTATTGCAAGAAAATCCCTCCATAGCCCACTGCAACTTGTCCTGAAATTAGGCATCATGACGTTGTACTCGGATCATACTTTCATTTCACAGCATGAGAAATTCCATTGCTGTTGTAGGATCAGAAAAGTGTGACGTATGTTCCGAAACATTACTATATAGTTAGTTGTTACGAAGTTCATAATACATGACACGCACTACAGTCACATGTCACTATTAAAATTTTAATTAATTTGACTAGTTACAAATATCCCACATATATGTCTCATAGGAATACATAATAAATTCATGATCTGACTCACACTGCTTTGTTTAGGGGCACATTTGTCATAGTCAACCCTGTGATAGTAGTTAAGCAATGCACTTGATCAGTCTTGGCAATAATTTGCTTATTTTCATGCTAAAGACAGCCCTCAGTTCACTAAGGGATTACAGATAATTTTATCCTGAAATCTAGTATGCACTGATTCATTATACAGACTCATATCACAATTCGTTATCCCTGGGTCATGGAAGTGTGCTGCGGACTGTTTGTAGAAAACCTCTTTTGTAATTCATTACACAGATGTTCAATAATGTTTACAGTGGTTCTTCGTACTTGCGATACATTCAATTAGAGAGTTGTCATTTTTAAATTTCAGTGTCTAGCTTTTTGTTCCCTTTTTTATGTGTACAACAATCCATGGATCATGGCTGATATTTATATATGATTATTAGTATTTTGTTATTTTAGGTGTGGTACTGCACAAGATCACAAAAATCTACCAAAGGAATTTCTTGGATGTCGTAGTAGCACTAAAAAATCTCAGATCGTTTGTGTTAGCGTTACCCATGACAGTGGCCAGTTTGTCTGAAAGTTGGAATACTAGTCAAAGGTACAACAAAGCACAAGCTAAATATTTTATGGTCAACTATGACTGTTTCTTCCTATGCTTGTGCTGTTATATTATGTGCTCAGCATTAACATACTTTGCTTGTTGAAAGCTATTTTTATGTTACTGTAGTATGTGGAAGATACATCTTGTTGCACATGATAATCATTAACAACTTCAGGCAGAGGTGATCGACATAAAAGTTGTGGCATAGGACCATCAAAGCATGCAGACACCCCATTCTCACATGAAAACATAATGGGCTCTATTTCAAATACATCTGGTTTTGAACCAAAATTTCACCCATCGGAGTAGCATAAGTTTCCACATAGGAATGTAAGATCTTATAAATCGAAATCATTTTGGCTTACCAGTGGCTAAATTACGAAGAAAAGAGTGGCAGCGTTTTCTGCTGACTGCATTCAGTTCATCCACTTAGTGAACAGTAGAAGACCACCGAACAAGATGGCTTTTCTTAAATGTTTCTGTAACTGGAAAAATGCTACGGAAAAGTCCAAGATACATGAGGACTTTTTTATCGAGTCTCTCAAAATTATTCAGTAATGTGAAAATGGCTCACCTGTGATTGCCCAAGTTGCACGAGATCTGCTGACTGATCAGGAGGAAGCTAGAACTGCTTTACTAATAATTATCAGTTCACACAGGTTCCTGGGTCTAACAGGAAATACACTGAAAGGTCATGAAATGATCTCTGGGAACATCATGACATTCCTTGATGAGAGGAAGAATGATGTACCAGAACTGAAGATATGGCTGAAATGCAGTGACATTTGGTTGGCACCAGCGATACAAAATGAAGTACTGGAAATTGTGGCTCACGTGATCCAGCAATAAATTGGGCAGCAAATAAATTCTCCATTTTATGGAATTATAGCAGAATCAATAACAGGTGTGGCCAGTCAGCAGCAGTTTACTCTTTGTGTATATCATGTTGATCCTGAGATGCTCAAAATAAAATAACTTTTCCTGAGTTTATATAATCAAACAGACTCCAAGGCACAATTGCTAGCAACGACCATTAAACATCCTTCTATGACTGTCACTAGAAATTGAAATTCTATGCACCCAATGTTTTGAGAATGAAGTTAATATATCTGAGCGGAACAAAAATGTGAAGGAAATCCTTCTTCAAGACCAGCCAAAGAGTTGTTACATCCACTGCAGCAATCATTGTTTGGATCTGGTACCGCAGGAAGTTTCAAAAAACTGTGATCCATTGTGTGATATACGGGTAAGTGTGAAATATATCTCAAATATAATTCTAGAATCCACAGAAAGGAAGGAAAGTGTATGCAGACATTGTACTAACATCTGGTGTCAATGTGTCGAACCCAAACCCAAAAGCTCAATGGCTGATTCCAATGTGTCCTACGTGATGTACTGTAAGAGTAAAATCTTTGACACATTTCAGCAAAAACTATCAACAAGTCCAGAAAACTGTGACCAAAATAGTGAATGTACCGAGACCACTGAGAGACGAAACAAATTCAGTCCTGCAGGGCTTCGCAAAGTGGCTCAAAAAGTTTGAAATTATTTTTTATTTAACAGTAGCAGCTGTTGTTTGGACTGTGTGAGAAACTGGCCATATCCCTACAGAACTGAAATTTTAATGCAGCTGAAGTGAAACATTCTGTAAAGGTTCTAAAAATACCTGTTGAAAATCTTAGGACTATGGTAGCATTTGATATGCTGTTAGAGAAGTCCAAAGATTATTCTAAAAATCTAAATGTGAAAGACCCAAATATCACACGACTAAGAAAAATATCAGCAAAATTGCAACACACAGAAACACCATCTGTTCCCAATTATCTCACGAACGAAAATTTATGAAAGATATGTTTGAAATTCTTGATCTCCTTCTGAATGAGATTGATCAAAGGTTCAACGACGAGGATCTAAAGTGACTATCCCATCTAGAAACAAACACACAAACACACACACACACACACACACACACACACACACACACACACACACACACACACAGATATATATCCTCCATCTACACAACATTTGGGCGAATTGTTTGGACTACATACAACAGACTTTAATCTGTACAGGCTTCACGCACAGCTCGAAATGCTGCAAACCATTATGACTGGTATACAGCTATGTAATGTATACTCTATTGGAAGAAAACTTATTGCTGAACCTGGTAGAGCTAAGGCACTCTTTCAGGAAATTTTGGCTCATCAATCTGATTCTGACCATTATAGTATCATCAGCATTCTCTGAGAAATCATTCAGCACCTTGAGATGACTTAAAACTTGCCTCAGATCAACAATGACTCAGTTGAGACTCACCCATCTACTCCTCTTCCATATTCATGGAGATAAGGCTGGAAAATTAATCTTATGGAAGTTATGAAAGAATATTTCCTGAAATGTTGAAAGGAAAACTACACTTGGAAATCGTACAAAATTTTTTTCAGTCTAAATAAAAACAAAACAAATGCCTTCTTTTTCCAACAAATTATGTTTCCTTTTTTCATTAAGATGTGGTGCAGAGTATTTGTAGAATAGTAATAATAACAAAAGGTTTCTCTCTGGCCGATTGATATTGCAGTCTACAGTACATATCAATTCCTTTTCGTAAACGGTCTTGAAAGAATGTAGGACCATTGTCTTCCCAGATAAAGGATTTCTTTCTAAAAATTAAAGCAAAGAAAGTGTTTCCAAGGGAAGAGTCCATATTATTATTAATGAGTTATTTCTCTCTCTCGGTAAGTATGTATTCATAATGGTTTTGCTGAAAGATGAAATAAGTAAATGGTAAGTAAATAAGTATATGTTTTTATGATGGATGGATTACACTAGACTCTTGCTAATCTGGCCATTCCTTGTGCATATGGGTGCTGGATTAGCAAAAGTGCTGGATTTTGGAGTGTGTCTTAAAATTAGTGTAAACACATAAGGATTATATTTTATGAAGTGCCAAGGTACATTCATTTTCATGACAAACTTAGTCCATGAGTGAGTACACATACATTAGTATCAGTTATCATGGAAGACTTCCCAAATTTTTAGTTGTCCAAATGACGATACGCGATGGCAGTATGTTGCATCACACAACAGCTTTACAAGCATTACGTCAGTACTACTTGTTTATTACAATTGTTGTATAATGGACTTTAGGAAGATGTCTGCAGCTTCAGCACCAGCAGCGTATGATATCTTCATGTTCTCTCCTCCTATGTTCTCTTCATCACTTTCATCCTAACTTTCCTGTACACTTTTGACTATCTCTTCATCTGTTTGGTCATAAATTGATGCTCGTCCAGCATTGTACTCAGTAGCAATGAATTTCTGTGAAGAACCTTAGTTCAGCTTATCTCTAATTTCAAGTTCCTGTTTTAAATCGAGCATAAGTTGTTTCCTTTTAGAAGCCATGAACCAAAGCGTAAAGAAAGCCACAATTTCAAAATGGATTACTGAGAGTCCGGGCTACTGAGGGTTGGATTATCAAGAGTTTAGTGTATATGCAAAGTTACTTTTCTGTACATCTTTCATTTTATACGCCTTTGTGGTGGGTGGATTACATATCCACTTACTTTTGTGTAAGTTCTTATTACTTGTAGTTTATTTTATCTGTGTAGTTGTACAAGACAGGACCATGCTCCTTGCTCTATTTGTTTCTTATAGATTGTTTTCTTGTTTTATAGACAATCTGACGATGCTCCAAAAAGGTAAAATGCTTTATTGACATTAAATAAATCTGCAACCAAGAGACAATAATGAGATACGTAAGTTCTAGGAAACTGGTAAAATTATAAGTACCCTCTGCCATTCACTTCACAGTAGTTTGCAGAGTATAGATGTAGATGCACTCCAATCTCAACTATGCTTTTACAAAGATGACAGTTCATTGACTGAACCAAAACAGTATGTAGAACTACCTAGCAGGAGGTTTTTTTTTTAGGTTCTCCCCCCTAATATACAACCAATAGGGACTTTGTATATCATTAACCATAAAATACTTTCCGTGTAAAACAGCTCTTCTGGTATCACATCTAGTAATTGTTTATAGGACTACAGAAGGTTCTCAGCAATATCGTTTTTCATTTGCATATAAGATATTAAGTTATATTTCACGTTGTCCTGATGCTGGCTCTCTCAAAATGCATAGTTTTAGTGTAGAGAACAATACGTCAACTTCAAATGAACAGGAACGTCAATTAAAAATATTTTGAAGGTTTGTAAGGATAATTAGGTTTTTTCCTTGTGTTTTTATGCACTCTTGAGAATAGTTTATTGCAGAAGAAACCAATAAAACATTCTCTCTCTTTCCTCCCTTTTTTAACAGTTGTAGCAACAGCAGTGCAAACATCTATGTTAACAGGAACATACTGAGAAATGGTACCTGAAGCATTCAGCGTTATTTAAAGTAATAAACAATGACACTCATTTTTAAAAATATGTCCACTTTTGGCCAAATTTATTGCTTACATAATTTTTCATATACAAATAGCACTATGGTCATATATACAAAAGAGTAGTTTTATGGTACATATTAAATAAAATTGTAGTTGGTAATTCCACAATTTTGGCATAACTTAACATAAGTTATTCCTTTTAAAAAATGAAAAACATAAATACTTTAACTTAGAACTCTAAATAGTACCACAAGTTTATTCTTTTGCATGATATAAAGGCACAGTCCATATATATTCTCCACATGTAATCAACAATGTGAAAATGGAACACAGCAACAAACATGTACATAACTGCAGAAGTCTGCCTTACACATATTTATGTATACATATAAATAAAATAACAAGTTTCATTGAAACTTGGCATTCACATATAATGGTACATAATTTGTAAACTTTTTTAACAGTTAAATTAATTGGCACAGATGCAATGTGAAATGAGCAAGGGAAATCTTGTCCTTTTCTTTGGAAGTACAAATCAACGAATCATTCTAGTGGAAAGAAAAGGAATGTAAACGTCAGAAAAATGATTATGAGCAAACTTCAATATTTCTGAGTCACAGCATTATGTGATGTAAATATGTGTGTCTAAACCTTGCAAAAATGTTTATCAAAACTTTGGCTTCAATATTCAGTCATGAATGTAATCTTTGTGAGAGTTACATCTGTTCTCACATTTTCTGTTGTATTACTGTAACTAACATGACAAGTATAACTAAAAATTACATTTGTACACTTACTAAATCAGGTCAGAAGTGGCTATGATGTGAAACTGACAGGCAAGATGCTGATTAAGAGCCTTTTTTTCCTAAATCATAACCACACCAAAATTGGAAACTCATAAAACAAGTATTTCAAATGTTTTACAACCTAACATGAGCTGCCAACAGAAAACCTCTCCCCCTTCCTCACAAACATTGGGTCACTTCTGCTGCTTCAGTTTCTTTGCTTAAGAATGATAATGTCCACAGCCTCACAAAACCCTTTCAAATAAAAATTGCTGTACTTGTGAAGCTCAATCAAAGAGAAAATATAAAGCTATTTTTTACTACTAGTAATATGTTACAACTATATTCAGAGATAAAACTTTGGTTAGGCCACTGTTAAAAAATAAATTATTTCTTTACACAGCACTTATAGCCTCCTAGCAATCACAGTCTCAACAGCCACTTGCACCTCTGAAAGCAGCTCACACTTATTTTCCGACAGCAGATGCATTTGCAGGTAGTGTTGCAGAGCGTTGCTGTTGGTGTATATATGGCTTAAGTGATGAACGTGTAGATTCTCTGGAAGATAATTAAACAGTCATGTCAACAAAAATTTGACAAAGATAAAACAAAACTAATTTTCACAGGGTATGTGTAAATTCTACCTGTTACACTTACATAAATTCCCAAAAATCAGATATACACAACTGATTTAAATGCTCTCTATTAAACTAAAGAATTTTGTCTGTCAAGTGGATAACATACTAAAAATAAATAAATGAAAGAACATGACATAAGCCACACACAAGAAGTATCTTTTTAGGTCTCTTCTTTAATTGGTAAAGAGGAACATAACTTTGTAATCAGATTTTTAAAAAATCTGTTACACTTTTTAATAAAATGATAAATTTATTCAATTTAATTTTGTCAGTGTATTATATTAGAAAGTAGTCAATAAAATAGTCAAGACATTGCTGCTCCAGGCTGTGCCACTCTGATAGCAGCCCTTCTTAGATTGTGCAATGTGTCAGGAAGGTTTCTGCGACAATGCAAAGCAAATTTACACTGGGTTTAAGCTTTCTCAGTCAGATTCATGAGGTGCGCACAGACTGCTAGCACATCATCATCTTGAAAGACCAACCCAGTACCAAAATACTGACTGCACAGTTGGGGGATAAAGCACAGCCCTCAAAATTATCCTCAACAGCAATGAGAGGTATGCAACATCTACACATGATACATCTGAAAACCAGAATGATCCACAATGCTGTTGAACCATTGGGACTTTGTGCCTGAAATGTGCATTGGTGCCTCAACATATCTTCTACAACTATTGTAGTTATTCGAGAATTTCTGTGTAAATTCTAGAACCACTCAGCCTTCTACCATTTCGAACACACGATATTCTAGATACAAGTGTGGGATGGAAAAATCCTACCTACTGTGCATCACACATTTGTGTGCGTGCAGGTTTAAAATCAGTCGCGGGAAGAAGGTAGATGCAGCAGTCGAATGGCACCGACAAGTACCTGTCGGGCAATCCATAAATGTGTTAGTGACCGTGTATGGAAGAACTATGGAATCTAAATGCAGCTTCGTGCTTATTGTGTCACTGACTATTGTTATGTGAAACAAGA
This sequence comes from Schistocerca gregaria, assembly GCF_023897955.1. Taxonomy (NCBI): domain Eukaryota; kingdom Metazoa; phylum Arthropoda; class Insecta; order Orthoptera; family Acrididae; genus Schistocerca; species Schistocerca gregaria. The sequence goes on from NC_064924.1 coordinate 366,554,859, forward strand.
ACAGTAGAAAAAGTACTCATATATAGACTCTTGACTCAGCTTTGTTAGAGGCAAGACATTTTTTCAATCTCATTTTCTGAAAGTCATGATGTTGAACCAGACTTTCTTTCGAATGTAAATCAATTTGTTTCTAACATATGACTGTACAAGAGACTTATTGAAGTTACATATTATGTTGAAAGTGATAATTTTTATTGTGCTCGAAAGTCAAATTCATCATTGATTGACGAAATCTAAAGTTCGTATGGCTACTTATTTCACTAGTAGAAAGAGGCTTGAAAGTTCCTGTACCTAACATAATTCAATGGAGAAGAAGTCAACAGAGTTTCCAGCAGCCGGCTATCCAGTAAAGAAGAGCGGCTGTAAACCCCAAGTAAGTCATCTCGTAAAGAAGTGGAATGTGATTTGGGGAAATAAATCAGTATAACCCAGACCCACACCCACAATTTAAGTCGTCAAAACGTTAGAACATGGCGAGCACAGTAAAAATCCTCACTTTCAAAACAGGAATTTTCAGTCAAAAACGAGAAAAGAAGCAACCAAACATAATATGACAAGGGATTTACTCTGAATTATTGGAATATGTTCCAAGTATCTAATGGAGCAAATACATAGAGAAAAAAACAATGAAGACATGAAAAATTCATGATAATAAAACAGCACAGAAGATTTCAACGTATTTGTCTAAAAAGAAATACGCATAGAACGCTTCGCCAAAGAAGATATAGTGTGGGGAGAGTATACAGCTCTCTCACACATCGTGGGGACGCAGATGCTGAAACCAACATGCCGCCGGCACCAGCTGCTAATGGACTGGTGCTGACCTGCCTCCACATCTGCTCACCTATGCAACGAGAATTCTATGCTACGTGAGCGTGAAAGAAAGCTTTATTACTTTAGTACGAAGTGGTACAAGGTACTGCTGAGTGAACTTTATTTGTGTAGTTATCATATTTAAAGTTAGTTTGAAATGCTTACAAGAGCTAAAGCATACAAGAGTATGGAAAATATACAACAGGACAGGGAAACTCAAGACCCAGCTATGGCCATGACTGTTAGCAAAGAACTGGACTGAGTTGGTACATTTAAACAAAGTTCAAAGTGCGACTCTAAGTAGAGAACTAGGCTTAGTTAATTCTCAATTAAATACCCAGAGTGAAGCTTTAAATGCTCAGAGGGAAACTCTGAATATATAAATGAGAAATGTAAGTTAAAATGCATAGGTCGACTCTCAAAGCAAAGAATTTAGTAATCTGCGCAAAGGCATGGGCTTTTTGAAGACTGAGTATGGCGTTGTAACTACTAAACTAGAGAATTTAAAAGTAGATCTAAAGAATTAGTTGATAAACTCTTTGACTACTCACAAAAATCATATGTTTACTGACCTTAGTCAGGAACAGAATGATATCTTTCAGGATGTGCCAAAAAGGTTAGAACTTAACATTGAGAACAAATGTAGTAGTGTAGAATATGAACTTATAGAAAAGTTAGGATCCTTTGAAAAAGTGTACAGTATTAAGTATAATGAGGTAAGGCATGGGTTGCATACTTTGCAAGAGAGTGTAGATAAGCAGAATGAGTTAATGCCAGTCATTCAATCACAAATTACAGGTGTCAATACACGAGCAGATAATGTAGAAAGAAATTTCAAAGAGAAAATAGCTGACTCTTATATTATAAATGTAATTAGTTTGGAGGAACAATTTGGGGAAATTATAGATCGAAAAGTTACCAAGAGAATAACATCCGGGAATGTATCGCCTATTCCTTCTTCTGAACTTAATGATACCAGGAAGGGTATGGACAACCTGTAGAGAGAGATTAAGCTAATCCAAGATAAACCAGGAAAAAGGGTATCTTCACCTAACATTGTATTAACTAGTGAAGCTGTGACTGATTTACAATGGGGAGCTAATTCAGGGTTATCTAGACAATCCCCTAAATTTAAGGTGGACAGAGATGTACATCAGACCCATTTCTTAAAAAGGTTTAACCAAGCATTACCAAAAAATTGGAAAGATTCTAAGAAGATCAAATTTGCTGTGGGGTACCTTCTAGGGGAAGCCTCAGAATGGGGTACAATAAATATTCAGAATTTTTCCTCTTGGGAGGACTTAAAAAAAAAAAAAAAAAAATTATAGAGAAAGGTATTATGGCGAAGCTGTCAAAATGGTTTTTTGCGTGTCAAGAACTTAAGTTCTTAGGGCATATTGTAGGGATAGAGGGAATCAGACCAGGCCCTGAATGCTAAAAGCTATCAAAGAATGTCTGCATCCCAGAAATATAAGACAATTAAAAGGATTTATAAGCATGGCAGGACACTATCAACAGTATGTATGAGGGCAGGAGTTAAATGAACCGAGAAAAAAAGGAAGTACCATGGACTTGGGCTCAAGGTGCAAATGCTGCATTTGAAAATGTTAAAAGAGCGCTTGTTGAGGCACCCATATTACATCATCTAGTTATGGGCGAACCATTTAAAATTTCGACAGGTGCATCTGATTACGGTATGGCTGCTGAACTTCTCCAAGGAGAATGGGATCAGAGTAATGTAGAAAACAGAACCATAGATTTCGCTAGTTGTAGTCTAAATAAGCATGAACTAAATTACACAGCTACCAAAAACAAACAAAAAAGAACTATTGGCGATTTTTTGGAGTATTCAAAAGTATCAAACATCAGTATGGGGATTTGAAATCCATATTTATACAGATCACCAAGCTTTATCCTTTCTGATGAGTACTCGATTACTACACAGTAGGTTGATGCACTGGATGCTTCTCCTACAGGAGTACGATATTAAGATACGATATGTAAAAGGTTCCGAAAGTATAGTACCTGATGCATTATCGAGGCTACCCATAGGAATGAAACGTACAGAAGGGTCCAGCGTTATTTTTGTCATTAATTTTATGTCAGCAGAATATCCGAACAACAGGGTAAAAGAGATGGTTCAAAGAATAACAGAGAATATCCATCATGATCCTTATTTCATAGAAATATTTACTATGTGTATCTAGAACTCGTTACCTTCTAATCAATTGGGAAAATGGAAAATTGTAGATCATAACTTGTTTTGGAGAGAGAGTGTAACATCACAGTGTTGGCGTTTATGTATTCCAAAGGTAATGGAAGACGAACTTATATGATGTGTTTACACAGGGTATGGACAATTCAGAATAAAAAATGCATATCACATATGAATAAATTTTATTATTTCAAGAAACTATGGCATAAAATAGCACCTTTGATTAGAACCTGTGAAACTTGCCAGAACGTAAAAAAAGAGTAATACTCAGGTGAAATACAGAATGTATCCTATTATCCCTAAGTCATTACACAACCTTACAGTAGCAGATTTCTTTGGACCAATTCCACAAGGAAAGGGAGGAGAAACATATATTTTGGTTATCATAGAATGCTGGTCAAAATATGTTAAACTATATCCTATTAAGAGAGCAAACACACAGGCAGTTACACACTGTTTACAACAATACTTTCTAAGAGGAGGTAAACCAAAATGGTTTCTTACAGGTAACTGACCACAATTTGTGACCAACGAATTTAGAGAATTCCTAGCAGGGGGAAAGTATTCGCCAATTATAACCCGCCATCAAATCCATGTAAATGGGTAATGAAGGAAATTGGAAAATTATGTCGTACATACTGCCATGAAAAACATACTTCGTGGGCAATGAAAATTAAGGACTTTGAACTTATCCTAAATGAATTACCCCACTGATTGACTGGGTTGAGCCCTTAAGATGTTATAGGTAAACCTTTTGTAGGAGAACCTTTAATTTAAGTATTTTAATCGGCCTGAACAACCTAGTGTCAATTATAAAGTAAATCAGGAAATAATTTCTAAAAATTTAATTGAAAAGGCGCTACAAACAGTAAGTAAGCATAACAAAAAGGCTGCGGAACCTCAGTACCAAGTCGATGACCTGGTTCTTATAAAACATTTTCCCAGCTTGACTCTGAAGAGACTCCTAAGCTTTTTCAAAAATATGAGTGACCATACTGCGTACAAACGGCAGCCCACCCTAAGATGTTATTTTTAGTAGATCCCACAACCGGTTTAGAAAAGGGGAAATACATTGTAAAGGATGTAAAATAGTATATCCCCCAGGGATGTTAACATTCTGAGTTAATGGGCAGTGCGACGACTGTCAGATCGAGTTGTTTTCGGTGTTTCTACCAAAATAGTTTTCCTGCACTGAATTCCTTTAAAATAAAAAAAAAAAATATCCTATAATCTTACTGCTTTAAAAAACTGAATATGGCCATAAAATAGAGAACAACTTAAGAGAAATCACAAAAAAAAGTGATGTCTAGACAAAATAAATTGAATAGAGTATTATGTTTGTGGAAAAGGTAATATGATGTAACTAGCAGGTGTACTGGCATGAAATGAGCATTTTTTTTCTTTTTTTTTGTGAAAATGAAACACTAATTTTGAACTGAAAAGGAAAAACATTTTATTCAAAGTACTGACCATTGCTTTCTATACATTTTGACCACCTTTCTGGCAATTTGTGGACACCATGCCAATAGAAATGATCGTCTTTTGAAGCAAATTAATCAGACACCCAATTTATGACTTCTTCGTAGGAATCGAAGTGTTCCTCAGCTAATGTGTGTCCCATTGATGAAAACAAATGTCAGTTGGAAGCAGCCAAGTTTGGTGAATACGGCGGGTGAGGTAGCAGCTCCCAGCCAAATGTTTCGATTGTATCCTGAACCAGTCTTGCTTTGTGTGCAGGTGCATTGTCGTCTAAAAAAATTACTTTGCCATGTCTTCTGGTCCATTCTGGCCTTTCTTCGATCAATACATAGTTCAAATTGATCATTTGTTGTCTGTAGCGATTAGTATTCACAGTTTCACCGGTTTTAGAAGCTCATGATACACCACCCTTTCTGATCCCACCAAACACAGAGCATTGTCTTCTCGCTGAATCGATCTGGTTTTGCAGACGATGTTGATGGTTGTCCCAGATTAACCCATGATTTTTCCCATTTAGGATTCTTAAAATAAATCCATTTTTCACTGCCAGTAACAATTCGATGCAAAACTAATTTTCTTCCATGTCTTTGAAGCATAATTTGACGAATGGTTTTTCAATTTTCCAGCTGTCTTTCATTCAATTCATGTGGCACCCATTTTCCACACTTTTGGATCTTTCCCATAGTTTTCAAACAGTCAGAAATTGTTTGTTGTGCAACATTTAGCATTGCTGCCATTTGCTTCTGACTTAAAGTATCATTTTCATCCAATATTGCTTGCAATTCGGCGCCTTCGAACTTTTTTTGGTGGTCTTCCATATTCTTCATTTCTTACATCAAAATCATTATTTCTAAACCATTGAAACCATCTTTTGCATGTTGTTTCTGATAGAGCATGATCACCATATGCCTCGACAAGTATTCGATGCTACTCTGCAGCACTTTTTTTTTTTTTCAAATGAAAACAAAAAATTAATGCTTTCCGCAAATCATCACTTTCTGGTAAAAAATTCGACATTGTTAACACGATGAAAACATATGATGATGTTTGTTCCGTGACTTGATGTATACTAAATATCTTTTGACAGATGTCATACCAACCAAACAAAAAAAAAAAATTAAGGCTCGTTTACAACAAATGTTCCGTATCGACACATTTGTATCTTAACGCTCATTTCATACCGGTACACCTGGTAAGTGAACAATTGTTATACCGAAGTGTATAGCTTCTCTATTTTGTATCAAGTATTTTATATGTTTTACAAGATGTGATATAGATGGGAGGGTTTGTATAAATTTTGAAAGGTGTGGGTATTGTAGCTAAATGCTTGATTTACAAGAACAGATAAATCATGACTAACACAAGACACACATCACACCTTTCAAACAACCCTCAGAAACAAGTGTGCCTGATTCTTCTTAATTTGCCGTTTCCATAGGGTTGCTAGGATTTCCTTCAGGGACCTCAAAGGGTGAAGGAGGGACAAGTCCGTTCTGTAGGAGACGATTTAACACCAAACCTCCTCCGACGTCTCACTCAAGTACCTGAGAGTTAGGGATCCTGGGGAATGGGGGTGGGAAGGGTTTCTTGTCTTTGGGACTATCTTCTTTCTCTTCTTCGATCCTAGCAACCACATCTGTTTTTTCCTTTCTTACTTATCATCTTCAGGACCTGTCTGTCTTTTCCCTCTTTCCATATTCATAAACTTCTATGGCTGAAGTCGTTTCTTATTTCCAAGGTTAATAGTAACCTACATCTTATCTTTAGATAAGAAGGCTGAAGAATAAGAGTACACACACACACACACACACACACACACACACACACACACACACATCCACATATACACAAATATACACTTCTACACAAACATTAAATTATATAAGACAAAGCCTGTCACGCTGTGAGAACCACCAGGTATTGTAAGGGAAAAGTTGTGTACACAGGGAATTATGTGCATATGTATGGGGAATTATGATGGTTCTACATCGAATATACATAAGAAGAGGTGCACATGTGCAACGAACAACTATAAAGTAGTAATGAGTAATGGATAAATAAGAGAGAGACATGAGCAAAGAAAGAAAACAAAAGTAGGAGTAGAATTAGTCAGGTTGATCATTAAGCGTCAGTGCAATAAAAATCTGATGAATTGAAGGATAGCTGAACATAAGTAGTATATATAGACACAGCGTGACAGGCTTTGTCTTATATAATTTAATGTTTGTGTAGAAGTGTATATTTGTGTATATGTGGATGTGTGTTTGTGTACTCTGATTCTTCAGCCTTCTTATCTAAAGATAAGATGTAGGTTACTATTAACCTTGGAAATAAGAAATAACTTCAGCAATAGAAGTATATGAATATGGAAAGAGGGAAAAGACAGACAGGTCCTCAAGAGGAGAAGTTGATAAGTAGGAGGAGGATTTTAGGGAGTGAATGATATATTAAAGAATGAATGCTAAGTTTAAAATAGATTTATAGCTTTACCAGAATATAATTATGGTATACATGGAAATTTATATTAGGATAATGAACCATGAGGCCTACTAAGAAAGGATAAGGGGGGTGTACCCGGCATTCACTAAGTATAAAGGGCAGACAATATTTTGTAAGGGCGTACCTGCCAGAATGGAAAGAGGAAGTGCTCTCATAAGGTCAATCCACAAGTAAGGAATAGGTGCTGCTGATCCTAGGAGAAGGGGACAGTATCGTGACAAATGTCACAAATTTTATAGGAATTTTTGTGGAAAGCGTAAATTCTATGAACAACTAGCAGTATTATGTTTCATGAAGTAAATGAGTGTCAAAAGAACACTTTCACTTCGCCCAGAGTTCCTCCAAGCTACAAATAATGAAAATAGTACATACTAGGAAAAAGCTAGTACAAAAGATAAGAATAGAAAAAAGAAGATTACTCGTGTTCTAAACACCTAAAGTTTACAATTTAAAACAAGAAATTAAAAAAAAGAAAAAGAGTGCTCACAGTTACTAAGTATTAGTAAAGCAGACTAAAAGAACAACTAAATCCTCATGTCTTAATAACAAAATAAAATAAGAAAAGAGTAGAGAAAAAATAAGCAAAATACTGTACAAGAAAGGACAGAGAATTGTTACTCAAAGGAAAGATATGTATATAAACTTGTGTAAGAAATGTATCCTGTTAAGATATGAACTGTTGTTATGAGTGATATTATGTGAATAATGAGTATTTATAAAATATTGAGTGTTCGGTCTGGAGGGGAGGGGGGATATGTAGTGATTTGAGAATTTCTGTGGATATTCTAGAATCACTCAGCCATCTACCATCTCAAACACACAATATTCTAGATACTAGTGTGGGATGGAAAAATCCTACCTACTGTGCATCACGTGTGTGTGTGTGTGTGTGTGTGTGTGTGTGTGTGTGTGTGTGACTCTACAGTGTGTTAGTGAGTGTGTATGGAAGAACCGTGGAATCTATATGCAGCTTTGCACTTAGTGTGTCACTGACTATTGTTATGTGAAACAAGAACAGTTGAAAAAAATACTCATATAGACCCTTGACTCAGTCTTGTTAGAGGCAAGACATCTTTTCAATCTCCTTTTCTGAAAGTCATGGTGTCAAACCAGACTTGCTTTAGAATGTAAATCAATTTGTTTCTAACACACAACTGTACGAGACACTTACTGAAGTTACATATTATGTTGAAAGTGAGTAATTTTATTGTGCTTGAAAGTCAAATACATCACTGATTGACAAAACGTAAAGTTCGTATAGCTACTCATTTCACTAGTAGAAAGAGGGTTGAAAGTTCCGACGGAGAAGAACTCAAGAGTGTTTCCAGCAGCCGGCTATCCAGTAAAGAAGAGTGGCTGCAAACCCCAAGTCAGTCTTCTCAAAGAAGTGGAATGTGGTTTGGGGAAATAAATCAGTATAATCCAGACCCACATTCACACTTTACGTCATCAAAGCATTAGACTATCACAAGGCTTTTCTTCAAAAATCATCAGGTATTAGACAAATCTATCAAATGGTACAAATGGCTCTAAGCACTATGGGACTTAACTTCTGAGGTAATCAGTCCCCTAGAACTTAGATCTACTTAAACCTAACTAACCTAAGCACATCACACACATCCATGCCCGAGGCAGGATTCGAACCTGCGACCGTAGCGGTCACGCGGTTCCAGACTGTAGCGCCTAGACAAATCTATCAGTCATTAGTTAAGAGAACCCAATGCCATTGTTCCACAGATACTATTTCAGGTGTTCTCTTGTCCACCTTCATCATACAGAACGATGCTGGAGAGCTTTGTATTAATGATGGTGCCTAGCAGTGCTTTAAACCTATACTCACATCTGATGATCAAAATTAGTCAAATAAATCAAATAATACGTGACATGTCGCAGTTAACCTGCTCATTTATTACAACAGTTGTTGCATCCCCTATAGATCATGCCTGCATTTTCTATTTACCCCTCTGTCTACACTCATTCTGGGCATTACTGAAAACTGATACAAATGAACAATGTAACAACATACATTTCCACGCACAACAGTGAGGCTTACTAATGATTTCAGGATACAGTATTTTAAAAGTAAAATAAAAAGTCTTGGAATGGAAGGATGAGATGTTGTGTAAAATGTATATTTTCATTATAAATCTCTGTTACTATTTCAAAGTAGTTTTTCTATAAAATTTTGTGCATGAAAAAATTTAAAACACCAGTACAGGATGTGTCTCAGGCCAGATAAAAAAATATGCCATTGTTAAATCTTTCTACAAGGACATGAAAAATTTAAATAACATATCTAATTTCCTTAATGACAACTTTTTCTAAGACTCACAAATAAATACAAAAATACTGTGCATGGCACCAAATGTTGCAATTTGAGTTGCAGCCTTGAAAAGCATGTTGAAACTGAATATGACAGGCACAGACGAGATGTGAAACATGAAATTATGAAACAAAACTACATCATAAAGATAGTACCAAACTCAATGCAATGTTTCTACTAATGGTAATTAGGCTCAAGCAAGCCATATTTATTACTGAAAATGTGCAGTAGTTATAATCAAACTTTTGCTACCTGAGAGGGGCCTCATGAAAAATGAGTGATTGTAGGACAATGAAACTTTGTGAAAACATTTGTAAGAACATGGGAAGAAAAATAACAAATAAGCTATTGAAAGAAACACATTTTAATTTCCACATGAGAAGGAAACAGTTGCTAATTGCATGTCACATTTCCATTTCAGGTTACATATGTTGCTTAATGTGATGACCATGCAGCCATTAGGTTTTTACAGATACCATTTCGCAACTGTGCACAGCACTTTTCAAACAGTGGACCTTGGAATGTTCAACTGATGTGACACAACTTGTGCATTCCATAAAGATTGCACATTGCATCCAGAATTTTTAGCCATTGCAACAGTGGCATCTCCAATGATTTGTAGTGCAATTTGCCACTGGCTTCTCCTAGAAGCAATTCCCCAATCACCAGTTAATTTGAACTTCCTACTGACGTTCTTCAACACCAATGCGAAAAGAGTACATCTCCACATTCCTTCAATGCATTGTTACACACGAAGAGCAGCAGCACTATTGCTGCTGTTTTATCAAATGGCTTTATAAGTAAAAGCCCTGCTCACCTTGTCCAGACTCACATTGGCTACCTGCACTTGTAACACATACTGATGTTCTTATGTTTCAACACTACGTCGTCATACCAGTACCGATGCCTCATGGAAAGTCATGACACTAACACTACTAATTTTCGCACCTCCCGCCTAACTGTCAGAGTACTTGCAGTGGATCCTGATGGAGTTTGGAATTCCTGTGTGAAGGTCTGGATAGATGTCTGCCTGTTATATATTACGACCCTCTTCAATTGTCGGCAGTCTCTGTCAGTCAACAGACGAGGTCAGCCTGTACGCTTTTATGCTGCACACGTCCCTTCATGCTTCCACTGCACTATCACATCAGAAACAGTGTACCTAGGGATGTTTAGGAGTGTGGAAATCTCACGTACAGATGTATGATACAAGCAACACCCAATCACCTGACCCGGTTTCAAGTCTGAGAGTTCCGCAGAGTCCCCATTCTGCTCTCTCACGATATCTAATGCCTACTGAGGTCGCTGATATGAAGTACCTGGTAGTAGGTGGCAGCACAATGCACCTAATATGAAAAAAAGTATTTTTTGGGGGTGTCTGGATACTTTTGATCACATACTGTATACACAGAGCTTGGTCTTTTATGCTTAGTCTTAGGACTTGAATATTTTGACTTCATAGTTTGATTGACACACATCAGCAGACACATACTTATTGTTCTGAAGATGACCAAAAAGGGTGAAACGAGTTAGCAGTATATAAATAAAGTGAAACCACTGCTGTTTTTAATTTGCAAACCTATCATTATCACAGTTGCTAGCTTCAACCAGAATTGATTGGGAGAATGTACACACGACAAAAATATTAGACCACTTACAATTAGGTAATATGAAAACAACTTTTGAAAACATCATTTTGATGGGGCATGACTATTGTTTCCATTACAATTTTATTTGATTTCTTATTGTTCTTTTACATATCGTAATACTGGAATTATAAATAAAATAAAAACTCAAATTATAAATCAAACTTCAGCAGTCTTAATATGACCACAATATCAGAGATTGTGGTAATTACAAAGACACAATTTACTTTTTCTTAAAGTAGGATGATATTTTACTTCTTTTCTGTTTAATGTCTTCTACAATTGTAGCCACTTTATTTGATTTTTGGCTTCTCTACTTCTAATCCTTTTAACTCCATCTAGCACACACTGGGCTAGAGTGATTTCTCCACAATGCCTATGTATAATTCCTTCTTCAAAGCACTTGGTGGCTTCTTCAAGTAGTTGATCAGCAGCTTTTCCTTATTTTTTCTGCAACAAAGTTTTTGTCAACTCATTCAAATCATCAGCTGTTTTAACCTTCAACCTTCCTGTTCTCTTTCCCAATGCTCGTTATGTCAGTCTCCTTCAACATATCTTCATGCTTAATTTTTTCTTCCATGTAGCTTTTATAGATTTGGTGTGCAATTCTGGCCAATAGTAGAAGTTTGTCAATAACAGAAAGCAAGTGTGCCTGATGGCTGTACAATTTCATGTCAGATAAAATATTCAATATTGAATTTTAACCACACCATTCACTCATCTTTACCTTATCATTTGTTATTATCTGACCAGAAAGAGAACATCCTCTTTCTGCCAAAGCAATACCATGAGACAAACAAAGTATTACTTTTACAAGTTTTATCACAGTCGGATATATTAAAAATGTTTGAAGCAATCCTTGAATTAAAAACACAGGACCAGTATTTATCAACTGTCTGGGCAGCTTCAGAGGAGTTTCCACTCATCCAATAGTACAGATTCATCCACATCCAAAGGTAAAGCATTACTTAAAGTTACATGTTTGGCCCTCAGAGGAAATACTTCTAAACTCTCTAACCTTCAGGCAAAGTTTATTAAACAACACACTGCAGCAGTGAGAAGCTGCATTCAGTTTGAGACTTCCTGACAAGTACTTGCCACTTTCAACAAAATAGCATTTCAGGGCTGTATGAAAAGAGGCAGCGTCTCTCTCAATAAGGAACTCACTGGATGCAATATCATTCAAAGACAGAAAGTTTTCTTCCCGACAGAGAATTTTCCAGACTCGTAAACCCTACTCTTCAACTTCATTAGAAGTTCACTTACATGTTCATACAAAAAGTGGATGAAATGTCCTTCTGTTTGAAAGAACTGCAAGTAGGATATATCTTATCAATACAATTTTCATTATGGATATGGGCTGATGAAAATAACAGTTTATAAATGCTGAAAGATCCCAGCTCTCAAGCATTTGCACACAGCGTGACAACTCTTGAAAAACATTACATTTTTAAATCTGCAGTATCCTACGTTGTCTATGGGCTACACCCTTTTGAGAGAAATCATCTAGCATTTGCCTGAATCAAATAAGAAAAACCTACATCTGGATGGTCAGATAGGAATTTAAAACTCACTCCTCTGCAGCTCCTGTCCACTGACTAGACCAACTGAAGTGTGGTGGTGGGGCTGGGTACTTTCTTTGCTGATTATGTTACTCTGGATTTCTCCATTGACAGTGAAGGATTATGTTTCCTGCCATGGAGACCTCATTTTATTTGAGCATGTAGTCATCAATTGTTATCCTAGCCAGAAAGTCATAGCTGGTTCCCATGTTATTCTTTTAAGTGACTGTGGCATGTCATTACCCTCCAAACCTTGCGCCATGTAGAAGGTTCCTAGGCATCCACCAGGTACAGCCTTTTTCAAAGTGCACACTGTATTAAATGAAATCTCCCTGCAAATACTGAATCATTCACTCATACGTGCACAATGCCTTTCGAATATGATGATGCAGACCCACTTAACAGTCATCGAATATAACAAAAAAAATTAACTAGTCTTTTGGTTTTGTAGTTTCCACACCTCCATTTTCACAATCTAAATTAATTTTTGTTAGTGTAGTGGAAATGTGACCTCTACCTTATGACCAGATGAGAGGCAAAGCAGATTTTGGCAAGTCAGAAAGTTAATTAGTAAATCCATCAAAAATGTCTCTAAAATGAAGACAAAATACATCTAGAACATAAATAAATATTATATTGTAACAATAAAAGGCATTCTAAAGCTGTAAAATTAATATTTGCACACTTGCTACATAAAACAGCCACACAAAAATTGTTATAAAATGTAATTTATTATTTTAATTTCTTGCAAGTTTCACTCTCTATGTTGTGTATGTACTTAATGCTTGTAGATTAATCACCTTGGTGAAATTTTGGCTCCATCAATTCCACTATTGGCCTTGTATCCACATTTTTGTATTTTCTTCCCAAGTCGTTGAATCCAAAGTTTCTGGTCTTCCACATTGGAAGCCAGTATTAACAGTTCTTTGGCAGAATTTGGATCATAATGTAGTTTACACGGTGCAATGGCATCCTCCTTTTTCTCGAGATGCTCTTTGTGAACCTTAATGTGACAGCCTGTAACAAGTAAGAAGAGTGTTTTAATAAAACAAAAATGGATACACACTTAGTAGTCTTACATAACACACAAATTACATGTGTAATGCCATCCACATTTAGACTACCCAGTGCACCTTAATTTTCTAAACGTATCACATAATTCACTCATCTTCCGAATTTAAATTGCATACAATTTTTCTGTTGAATTACTATCAGTTGCTACTGCCCACTGATGATTAACATGTTTTCCTTATCTTTGTTCTTCAAAATTACTTCAATCTAATCTGTCATGCAACTGAAGTAGTTTTTGAAGGTTTATGCTGCTATAAAATTGAAAGTGGCTAAAAAGGCAGTAAACAAGAAGATAAAATAAATGAGTACAAGTTCAATATACATTAATTTTAGAATACTGGAAAGTCTGGGTGTAATTGAAACAATGTCAGGAGTAAAGATAACTACTCAGTATATGGACAAGGTGCTGAGCAATGGACATTTTCTTTAAGGGGGTATTACACGACAACCCACTGAATGGTATTGGTCTAGTGCAACAGCCATCTAGCAATAGAACGGGTGAAACTTCCACCATTTACAGACTTAAGACTTACATATGTTTTCCATATATCTATCATTCACATAGTAGCTAGTTACTTGGCTGTTATAACCAAATACTGTCAAAAATTAAAGTACAATAAATTTTCATTAAAATGGTCTATTGCACTTGTTGAGAAATTCATGGATGGAGTACAAGGAGTTGGCCACCAAAAATTCTTTTAAATTATGTTTAAATTGTGCCTTGTCTCAAACTTAACTCTGAATGGTTGTTGGTAACTTATTGAAAAAATGCGTTGCTGAATACTGGACTCCTTTCTGGGCAAGAGTAAATGATTTTAAATATTTATGTATATTGTTCTTATTCCTAATACTGATACTGTGTACTAAGCAGTAGACTGGAAAGAGATGTATTATTTACAACAAACTTCATTAAGGAATAAATATACTGAGAAGCTGTGGTTAGTACACCAAATTCTTTGAATAAGTTTCAACATGATGTTCTTGGATTTACACTACACTTTACTCTTATTATATGCTTCTGTACTCTAAAAATGTTTTCTTGGTTTGTGGAGTTACTCCAAAATATGATACAAATGAGGCAGAATGCTTTATGTGATCCCACAGGGCCTCAGACTAGAGAAAATATAATAAGCCAGAGCTCAGAATTGTAAGTTTGAAAAGGTTAGTCGACATTATTAAAATTGAGTAAGATCAAAGATGATCATTATTAGAAAGTGACTGTTTCAAAATTAATTAATTTCTGAAATGACGAATAGGATGCTTAATAAGAGGTACAAATTAATGAGTGAAAAAATTATTTGTTATCTGAATGGAAATGAGTGAAGAAAATACGCAATTGAGAGTGGAATTTAAGAAAATAACTAAATTAGAACCAAATAAATTCTGCAAACAAGAGAAAAGTTTAAACAACTGTGAGACTAAGCAGATACATCAGAGAATAATTTATAGTTTCTTGCTTCCCAAATTCTTTCAGTCTATAGGAATAAATGGTCTACAAATTTTTCTTATTGCAAATAATGGCATGCCACCACAGCTATGAAAGTACGACACTACAACACACATTATTTTTTTGATTGGCAGCTGAAGAACAATGTAATACGTAAAAACTGTCAAATACTTCCACTGGCAGAATCATCATGGACTTACTTTCCAGATTAATACTAAAAATGTGTGTGAAGAATTTCAAGTCATGGAAAGCAATGTTACAATACAGTATCGAGACTTTACAAAAAAGTGGAAAAATTAGATGATTGAAATCAGAGTTGCCTCTCTACAGGATGATTTTTACATAGTTTTATTTATATTTTACATAGTTTTATTTATATTTTTCCCCAACAGTCTTTTTTGGGGCAGAAACTGAACGTAGAAGCCTCTAATGTATAAAACCACAAGGAAGAAAGTTTTATGTCACACTATTTTTTAAGATATTGCATTTTTTCTTTAATGAGTGGCATTTCCCTTTGTACCTGTTAATAATTTTAACTCCTTGAATGTAAGAAGATTAATTTCCTCAGAAGTTCTCTTCTTATGTACTGTCTTTTCCTTTTGTTGTCTTTTAATGAGAAAGAGCATTTTTCTATGCATGTATAAATTGTTTCATTATTTCAAGATCTGCTATTCCTCCAAAGAAATAACAGCATTGAAAATTTGCTGTTGAGCAATCAATCTGACGTGATCATGTGTATGTACCTCCAATATAAGCTGATCTAGCCGACATTAGAAACAGTGTTATTGCAACAGTTACTCCCGAACATTGATCAAGGATTCAGAACAACTCACGTAGCGACTCAATGTGTGATTGGTGTTCACACTGAACAATTTTAAGAAAAACTGTTTTTGTCTCTCTTTCTTTCATTTGTTGTATTATTTACGATTTTAATGTGAATGTAATATGTGCTATGTGCTACAAAGCCTTAAAACTCATATATTCATCTTGAAACACCCTGTAGACCGCTCAGCTACATTTACATTTTCCAGCCATCTCACTGAACAAAATTTATATGGGTATATACTAGAACCTGTAGAGTTAATATAATCAACTCTCCTTGCTGGCACATCCTTAAATAAATAATGCAATGCTCATAAAAACTCTACTATATTCCAATCTGTGTTTTTAAAGCCTGCTTTAAAGGCATTAGGTGGTGTTTGTAATCCGCATGTACCAATGTTTAAATGCATTGTACTCTGGGATCGTTTTAACTCACTTGTTAACTCTTGCAATATCTTCAAAATTGACATTTGGGCCATCCATTAATAACTGTGTAACTTACTTTATGTTTTGTTTACCCAAACCACTTTTTAGCCCACTTAAAAGGCTTGGGTTGTTATGTGTCCCACAAAAACAAATGTTAAGTATCTCACAGAGACCTTGTTTTTCTTAGCATTCCAAAATCTGAGAACCAAGTACATCTGTTGCTTCTGAGCAAGTGTATTTAAACTCTCATCATAGCACGCAATAATACAGGCACTTTTTTTCACTAAAATATGGAGTAAGACCATGGACAATTGTGCATGCAACTTTGGTATGCTCCGGAAGCAGTTCTGGTGCAGATTTACTGCCAGGAAACATCACTGTGAAAAGAGAAAAAATATCTGCTATGTTGCGCAAAGACTTATGCTGAGTACCAGCATTCAGGCACCATACAATTTCAATTTTTGTTGCTTGATTAGTCTAACAGGTTCCACATGCTATCTGTGGCTAACAATGTCTCTCAACCAGATGCAGTCATTTGCCCTGTTTCAGAGGGAACCTCTCAGCCTGCAAGACATTCTACAGACACAGAGGGTGGGATTATTGGTAGTTGGGAGCTCCAATGTCAGGCATGTTATGGGGCCCCTGGTGGCATGGCTACCAAGGAGGGGAAGAAAGCCAGTATGCACTATGTGTGTGCATACCGGGTGGTGTCATTCCAAACATGGAATGGGTTCTTTTGCGCGTCATGAAGAGCACAAGGGACAGCCAACTGCAGTTGGTGGCTCATGTTGGCATCAATAATGTGTGTCACTTTGGATCAGCAGAGATTATCCATGGCTTCCAGAGGCTATCAGAAGTGGTAAAGGCTGCCAGTCGTGCTTGCAAGATGATAGGAGAGCTCACCATTTGTAGCATAGTCGACAGGACTGATTGCGAACCTCTGATACAGAGCCAAGTGAATGGTATGAATCAGAGGCTCAAACAGTTCTGCGACCATGTGGGGTGCAGATTCCTCAATCAACACCTTTGGGTGATGGGGTTTCAGTGTCCGCTAAACAGTTCAGGAGTTTCTTACAAGAGGAACCTGTTATACAGGTGGTGGGCTGCATGCCATGGACTGGCCAGTTTTTTAGGTTAGAGGGTCTTCAGGAAACACAAAAAAGACTTCAGTTTCGTAAGGTCCATGTCGAACACAGAAAGAACGTAGATTTAGGAACCACTGGTATAACAGTTCTAAATTGTTGTAGCTGTGTTGGGAAAGTACCAGAGCTCCAAGCACTTCTGCTCCAATCGTTATAAGCACTGAAAACTGACTAAAGCCAGAGATAAATTCAGCTGAAATGTTGTCAGAAAGGACAGTGGTGGTGTGTCTGTTGCTGTTAGAAGCAATTTATCTTGTAGTGAAACTGAAGTAGTTAGTTCCTGTGAGTTAGTATGGGTAGAGGTCACTTTGGCAACTGGAATAAAATAATAACTGGATCCTTTCACCAACCTCCCAACTCAAATGATACAATTGCTTGAAGGTTCAAACAAAACTTGAGTAAAATTTCAAACCTGTACCTGTCTCATACAATTATAGTTGGTGGTAACTTCAATTTATCCTCAATAAGTTGAAGAAAATCCATCTTTAAATCCAGAAGTGCGCATAAACACTTTCTCTGAAAATTATTTAGTGCAATTAGTTCAAGAGCCCACTTTAACAGTAGACAGTTGTGAGAACACGCTTTACCTCTTAGCAACTATAATGCTGAGCTAATAATGACCATCAAAACTGACACAGGGATTAGTGAACACAGGGCTGTCGTAGCAAGACTGAATACCAAACTCTCCACAAATAAACGAACGGCATGTCTATTCAAAAAAGCAGATAAGAACTCATTTGCTGCCTTCCTGAAAGACAGTCTCCACTACCAAATTAACAATGTAATTGTAGACCAGGTGTGACTTGAAATCAAAGGAATACTATCAACACCAATAGAGAGATTTATACCAAATAAATTAATAAAAGACAGAGCTGACCCCTACGATACACGAAACAGGTCAGAACATTATTGCAGAAACAACAAAAAAGGCTTGCCAAATTTAAACAAATGCAAAAACCAAAGAATGTTGATCTTTAACAAAAGCTTGAAATTTAGTGCAGACTTCACTGCGAGATGCTTATAACAGTTTCCACACAAAACTCTGTCTCGATATCTGGCAAAAAGCCCAAAGAGATTTTGGTCGTACAGAAAGTATGCCAGCTGCAAGACATGATCAATGCCTTCTCCATCTATGTAACAGCAATGGAAATACTATTGATGACAGTGCTGCTAAAGCAGATATACCAAACACAGCCTTCCAAAGTTCCTTCATCTACATCAACATCTACATCTATACTCCGCAAGCCACCCAACGGTGTGTGGGTACTTTACGTACCACTGTTATTACCTCCCTTTCCTGTTACAGTCGCGTATGATTCGCAGGAAGAATGATTGCCGGAAAGCTTCTGTGCGCGCTCGAATATCTTTAATTTTACATTCTTGATCTCCTCGGGAGGTATAAGTAGGGGGGAAGCAATATATTCGATACCTAATCCAGAAACGCATCCTCTCAAAACCTGGACAGCAAGCCACACCGCGTTGCAGAGCGCCTCTATTGCAGAATCTGCCACTTGAGTTTGCTAAACATCTCCATAACATTATCATGCTTACCAAATAACCCTGTGATGAAATGCGCCGCTCTTCTTTAGATCATCTCTACCTCCTCCGTCAACCCGACCTGGCCCGGATCCCACACTGATGAACAATACTCAAGTATAGGTCGAACGAGTGTTTTGTAAGCCACCTCCCTTGTCGATGGACTACATTTTCTAAGGACTCTCCCAATGAATCCCAACCTGGCACCCGCCTTACCAACAATTAATTTTATATGATCATTCCACTTCAAACGATCTGTACGCACACTCTCAGATATTTTACAGAAGTAACTGCTACCACTGTTTGTTCCTCTAAAACATAATCATACAATAAAGGATCCTTCTTTCTATGTATTCGGAATACATTACATTTGTCCATGTTAAAGGTAAGTTGCCACTCCCTGCACCAAGTGCCTATCCGCTGCAGATCTTCCTGCATTTTGCTGCAATTTTCTAATGATGCAACTTCCCTGTATACCACAGCATCATCCGCGAAAAGTCACATGGAACTTCCAACACTATCTACTAGGTCATTTACATATATTGTGAAAAGCAAAATATATATATTGTGAAATGCAATGGTCCCATAACACTCCCCTGTGGCACGCCAGAGGTTACTTTAACTTCTGTAGACGTCTCTCCATTGAGAACAACATGCTGTGTTCTGTTTGCTAAAAACTCTTCAATCCAGCCACACAGCAGGTCTGAAATTCCGTAGGCTCTTACTTTGTTTGTCAGGTGACAGTGCGGGACTGTATCGAACGCCTTCCGGAAGTCAAGGAAAATGGCATTTGCCTGGAAGACTGTCTCTAATATTTTCTGGGTCTCATGAACAAATAAAGCGAGTTGGGTCTCACACGATTGCTGTTTCCGGAATCCATGTTGATTCCTACAAGTAGATTCTGGGTTTCCAGAAATGACATGATACGCGAGCAAAAAACATGTTCTAAAATTCTACGACAGATCGATGTCAGAAATACAGGCCTATAGTTTTGCGCATCTGCTAGACGAACCTTCTTGAAATCTGGGACTATCTGTGCTCTTTTGCCATCATTTGGAACCTTCCGTTCCTCTAGAGACTTGGGGTACATGGATGTTAGAAGGGGTAAGTTCTTTCGCGTACTCTGTGTAGAATCGAATTGGTATCCCGTCAGGTCCAGTGGACTTTCCTCTGTTGAGTGATTTCAGTTGCTTTTCTATTCCTTGGACACTTATTTCAAAGTCAGCCATTTTTTCGTTTGTGCGAGAAGGAACTGCAGTTCGTTCTTCCTCTGTGAAACGGCTTTGGAAAAAGGTGTTTAGTATTTCAGCTTTACGTGTGTCATCCTGTTTCAATGCCATCATCATCCCAGAGTGTCTGGATATGCTTTTTCGATCCACTTACTGATTTAACATAAGACCAGAACTTCCTAGGATTTTCTGTCAAGTCAGTACATAGAATTTTACTTTCGAATTCACTGAACGTTTCATGCATAGCCCCCTTACGCTAACTTTGACATTGTTTTGCTTCTGTTTGTCTGAGAGGTTTTGGCTGCGTTTAAACTTGCAGTGAAGCTCTCTTTGCTTTCTCAGTAGTTTCCCAACCACGGTGGGTTTTTCCCGTCCCTCCCAGTTTTCACTTGGCAAGTACCTGTCTAAAACGCATTTTACGATTGCCTTGAACTTTTTCCAGAAACACTCAACATTGTCAGTCTGGAACAGAAATTTTCGTTTTGATCTGTTTGGTAGTCTGAAATCTGTCTCCTATTACACTGATAAACAGATAAACCTTCCTCCCTTTTTTTATAATCCTATTTACTTCCACATTCAGGGATGCTGCAACGGCTTTATGATCACTGATTCCCTGTTCTGAGATAACAGAGTCGAAAAGTTCGGGTCTGTTTGTTATCATTAGGTCCAAGATGTTGTCTCCACGAGTCGGTTCTCTGTTTAATTGCTCGAGGGCATTTTCAGATAGTGCACTCAGTACAATGTCACTCGATGCTCTGTTCCTACCACCCGTCCTAAACATCTGAGTGTCCCAGCCTCTATCTGGCAAATTGAAATCTCCACCTAAGACTATAACATGCTGAGGAAATTTACGTGAAATGTATTCCAGATTTTCTCTCAGTTGTTCTGCCACTAATGCTGCTGAGTTGAGAGGTCGGTAAAAGGAGCCAATTATTAATCTAGCTCAGTTGTTGAGTATAACCTCTACCCATAATAATTCACAGGAACTATCCATTTCTATTTCACTACAGGATAAACTACTACTAACAGCAACAAACACGCCACCACCGGTTGCATGCAATCTATCCTTTCTAAACACCGTTTGAGCCTTTGTAAAAATTTCGGCAGAATTTATCTCTGGCTTCAGCCACCTTTCCGTACCTATAACGATTTCAGCTTCAGTGCTTTCTATCAGCACTTGAAGTTCCAGTCCTTTACCAATGCAGCTTCGACAGTTTACAATTACAATACCGGCTACTACTTGGTTCCCGCATGTCCTGACTTTGCCCCGCACTCTTTGAAGCTGTTGCCCTTTCTGTACTTGCCCAAGGCCATCTAACCTAAAAAAAACGCCCAGTCCACGCCACACAATCCCTGCTACCCGTGTAGCCGCCTTTTGGGTGTAGTGGACTCCTGACCTATCCAGCAGAACCCGAAACCCCACCACGAGTCAAGGAAACTACAACCCACACGATCACAGAACCGTCTCAGCCTCTGATTCAGACCCTCCACTCGGCTCTGTACCAAAGGTCTGCAGTTAATCCTGTTGACAATGCTGCAGATGGTGAGCTCTGCTTTCATCCCGCTAGCGAGTCTGGCAGTCTTCACCAAATCAGATAGCCACCGGCAGCCAGAGAGAATTTCCTCCTATCCATAGCAACACACATCATTGGTGCCAACATGAGCGACCACCTGCAGATGGGTGCACCCTGTACCCTTCATGGCATCCAGAAGAACCCTTTCCACATCTGGAATGACTCCGCCCGGTATGCACATGGAGTGCACATTGGTTTTCTTCCCCTCTCTTGCAGCCATGTCCCTAACGGGCCTCATTACGCGCCTGACGTTGGAGCTCCCAACTACCAGTCAGCCCACCCTCTGCAACCATCCGGATCTTGCAGACTGAGGGGGCAACCTCTGGAACAGGACAAGCAGCCATGTCCGGCCGAAGATCAGTATTAGCCGGAGACAGAGACTGAAACTGGTTCGTCAGACAAACTGGAGAGGCCTTCCGTTCAGCCCTCCAGAATGTCTTTCACCCCCTGCCACACCTCGAGATGGCCTCCCAGTCTACCAGGGGTGAGGGGTCAGCCTCAATGTGGGCAGTATCCCGGGCAGCGACAGCCGAAGTCCGATTGGGGGGGGGGGGGGGGGGGGTGTCGGATGAGCTGGCCATCCCCAACAAACCCCCCTCCGGACCCCACAGTGATGCCCATTGGCAACAGCCTCAAGGTGTGTGACCGAAGCCAACACTGCTTGAGGCTGGGAGCAGTCCCTATCCATGCTAAATACTGTTGTGCAAAGAACGGCTGAACTAATTTACAGAGAGCACAAACAAATCAACACAAAGTTTAAATGGTTATTAAAATACAAAATTGCCTAGTAAATGCAGTAATGCTGCTACTTGCGCACTGCTGACACATTGCTCGGCGACAGGAGACTACGCAATTTTACACTATTCAATTACTAAAATTCGATGCTATAACTCTCAAATGCTATAATACGCAAGAAATTTGTGAATTAAGCAATGGAAGTACCCAAAAACATGCAAAGAAATTAAGAATTAAACTACGTAACAAATAAGTGAGCTAAGAGTATACGACTTGCTGCTGGCAGCTGCTTATCCGACAGCGGCAGGGAGCATCAAAGAACACAAAGTATTATCAGAGTATTCTGATGCAATAGCTCCATACTTATCAATCATATACAAAAGTTGCACAGGTCGCACCTGTATTCATAAACGCAATACGTGTAATCCACTAAATTACAGGCCTATGTCATGAAGCCTATGTCATGAATGCCAATATGCAGCAGGATTTTGGAAAATATATTGCGTTTGAACACTATGAATTACCTCTAAAAGAATAGTCTGTAAAACACAACTAGCTCTTTACTCACACAAAGTGTTGAGTGATATTGACAAGGGATTTCGACTTGATTCCATATTTCTAAATTTCCAAAATACTTCTGACACTGTACCTCACAGGTGGCTTATTATCAAATTGTGTCTTATGTAATAGCATCTCAGTTAAGTGATTAGATTCATTATTTGCTGTCAGAGATGTTTAAGTTCACAGTAACTGATGGAAAATTATTGAGTAAAACAGAAACGATTTCTGGAGTTCCCCAAAGCAGCGTTATAGGCCCTATGCTGACATAATCTATATAAATAATTTAGTAAACCATCTGAGCAGTTGTCTTGCATTGTTTGCAAATGATGTTGTCATTTATCACCCAGTCAAGTCATCAGAAGACCAAAGCTAATTGCAAAACAATTTACATAAGATATCTGTATGGTAGCTGTAGGAAATTTGGCCATTGACCCTAAATAATGAAAAATATGAGGTCACCCACACGAGTGCAGAAGGAATCTATTAAACTTCGGGTGCAGGATAAATCAATCAAATATAAAGGCCATAAATTCAACTAAATACCTAGGAATTACAATGATGGACAACTTAAGTTGGAAAGGACGCACAGAAAATGTTGTGGGGAAGGTGAACCAAAGGCTGTGTTTTATTGGTAGAACACTTAGAAGGCGCAACAGATCTAATAAAGAGACCACCAACACTGCCCGTGTCCATCCTCATTTGGAGTACTGCGGCACTGTGCGATATCTTTACCAGATAGCATTAATGGGGTACATGAAGAAAGTTCAAGTAAAGGCACCACATTTTGTACTATCAAGAAACAAGAGAGAGAGTCACAGACATGATGCAAGTTTTGTGGTGGAAATCATTAAACCAAAGATGTTTTTTGCTACAGTGGGATCTTCTCACAAAATCAGAATCACCAACTTTCTCCTCCAAAAACATACTTTGTTGGTGCAACCTCTATAGGGAGAAATGATCATCAAAATAAAATAAGAGAAATCAGAGCTCACACAGAGAGATACAAGAGGTCATTTTCTCCGTGCACTGTCTGAAGAGTGGAATAATAGAGAATTAATGTGAAGGTGGTTCAATGAACCCTCTGCCACACACTGACATGTAATTTGCAGAGTACGCATGTAGATACAAATGTAAATGCAGATAACCACCTTCACATTAATTCTCTACTATTCCACTCTTCAGACAGTGCACGGAGAAAATGACCTCTTGTATCTCTCTGTGTGAGCTCTGATTTCTCTTATTTTATTTTGATGATCATTTCTCCCTATAGAGGTTGGCACCAACAAAATATGTTTTTGGAGGGGAAAGTTGGTGATTCTGATTTTGTGAGAAGATCCCACTGTAGCAAAAAACATCTTTGGTTTAATGATTTCCACCACAAAACTTGCATCATGTCTGTGACTCTCTCTCTTGTTTCTTGATAGTACAAAATGTGGTGCCTTTACTTAATTATAAAAATGGTAAGATTACTCTCAGGTATACAAACACTAAAAACACTGAACTAGTGTACTGTGCATTAATAAAAGTAATACTACAACCTCATAACACAAGCACAAATAAATATTACTGCCACATATTAACTGTAAAATAGACTGAAATCCAGAACTTACTTTTCAACATATGCTGAAAAGAAAATGCTGAAACAAAATAATGAAGCACAGCTTTTATGTCACCTGGTACAAAAAGCTAACAGATGCCTGCTGCATTGTGGGACAAATACTTTGCACCACATGACATCACCTGGCTGCAAGGTTCACATGTACAGAATATTTTTTCACACCTCGGCAAAACCTGTCTTAATGAGCCATGTAATGTGAACTCTGTTTTTAACACTCACCACTAGTAGCGCAGTTCCAACATTTTAGCATGTTTTAAGTGAGATCTGTATGATATTACAAAAATGCATTGTTTTTAAAGCTATGAACTAAAATTCCAGAAAAATGAGAGAAGTTCCTGACTGTTACACGATTTTCCCAGAACTTAACAATTCCCTGATAATTTCCGGTTGCCAGGTTGAGTGGCTACACAGAAATATGAAATACTCCATGTATAGAATAATTAACAATTTTATCAAAAAATGAGAACTTACGTCTGCATTCCAAGGCAGCTGGTGGTCGAAACATGTGCCACAGTGGCTTCTGACAGACTTCGCAATTTGTTGGCATGTGGAACGAGATCTGGATAAACTCATGACCTTTGAGAGAATAGGTCCCCGGCTTATCATCCCTCAATGTAGAGAGCTCCAACTGATTCGTACCACTCTCATCTGGTCTTCTAGCTTCCCCTTCCCCAGCGTAAAGTAGCTTTGGGGAAAACACAGCCAAAATTTAAATGAAAAAATTATATTTCAAGAATGTTAGTGAGAAGTGGTGTATTTAATATCTTACCTGAAAAATTCGTGGAATATCTTTGGCATCTGCTCTAATTACATCGCCCTGTGTTACTGGACGAACGTGGAAAACTTTTCTATGAAGAGAACCAGTCAATGTTAAAAAATGGTTTTTACATCTCACATTAAATACAATAACTTCAAGAAGGACTTACTTAAGATCAAGAACAAGTGCAGGATCCGTGTTCTGCTTATCACTTTCCGAATTATAAAATATTATTTTCTTTGAGGACACTACAACATACTGTTTCTTCCAACCATGTCGCCTTATATTCTGTTTGTTAGGAACAGACAACCAGCCTTCTAACCTTGACTCTGAATAAAAGATAAATAAAAGCATTAGATAAGAGTTACACACAATTACATGAGGATTCAAATAAATTGTTGTTTCTCACCTTGGCCTATTAAGTCATCATCATTGTCAGCACTACTTAATGATGCAGTTTCACTGCTAAGAGATGCTAGCTTAACATGTAGCTGCTCTATCTCAGAGTCTTTGGAATCAAGCTCCATTTGCAGACGGATTTTCAATGTATTTTCTTCCTGAAGTTGAGCTTGTAACTCCTGCATATCCTTTTGCCATTTTGCCACCATCTGGCTGTATTTATCTCGTTCCTATGGTGGGAGGACAACACAGAACAACATTTGACTTTTCTGTAATGAACTGAAATAAAAAAAATTCTAGTTTTGGAATATTTTCTATTTTTAAGTCTTACCTGTGTTAGCTCCTGTTGAAGTTTCCGACATTCTTTCTCTCGCTTCCTGAGATCTGCTGAAGAAACTTTGTTCTTACCACGACCTGCATTGCTCATATCTTTACGATTCATTATTTCTGCTAATTTGTTCACAGCTTGCATTTTCAGTAGCTGTTCTGTTTTTAGTTGTCGGTGTAGCCTTTCCAGTTCTTCACTGTTATTATTGGCCTCATTTGTAACTGTGAACATTATAGTTCTGTTTAAGTATGGCTAAAAATATTATCTAATTGCAATAGGAAATATTGGTAGCTGAAGTGTTGAATTCTATGGCAGTGTATGAAATGGGAGAAACTTACACATCATTCACAAAAAATTTCTTGCTGTTAATTTGTCTTAGGCAGTTATAATGAACTCAACAAATATGTGAACTTTTTCATTGTGTGCATATGCAATTATTATAGAAAAATAATTTCACAAAGAGAAAGATGGATGCAACAAAACCTACTTTCAGAACACAGAACTCTCAATACAGCCTACAGCCCCACCCCCGCCCCCACCTCCAACCCCCTCTTTGCGAAGGAAGGCAGGACAGTGATTGTGAATTCCGAACATTACATTTCAAAGTTGCAAAATTTTCTGCAGCCCAGAATGGAAGGGACTGTAGACAAAGAGGGACTGAGGGACATGTGGTTCCAACAGGATGGGGCTACAGCTCACAAAGGCCGAAATTCAAGTAATGTTTTGAAGGAAATGTTTCCGGTACCTCTGCTCTCTTTGAAGGGTAGTGTGGGATGGCCAGTGCGGTCATCAGACTTTAGCATCTGTAATTTCTTTCTCTGGGAATATCTGATGGAAAAGGTGTTGGAGCATTGGCCCCACACCCTATGAGAGTGGATTACTGAATTGGTGAATGCCATACCTCATGATGCAAGTGAACAGACTGTTCAAAACTTTAGAGATCATTTCCAAAAGTATATTGGTCCTAACATCCACCATCTTGAAGACATTCTTTTTCACACTGGATGAATATAAAATGACACATGTGTAGCATAAGGATGAACCAGGTTATTTTGTGTGGCAAGGATTGTGGATAGGATGCTCCCCCACCCCACCCCTCTCCCCCAACACACACACACACACACACACACACACACACACACACACACACACTTTGTGAATACAAAATAATTACGGCATGAGCGTGGTCAGAGGATTAATTACAGGCATTTGTCTGCAAAAATCTCGGTAATCCCTTCAGCATATTGGGCACAAGATTGCTCAATACTGCAGAACAACCATCCAAAAACAGATTGTGTAGGAGAGACTTTTTAGTGAGGAAAGAATGGCAGTTATTTGGTCACGGTGGCCTCAGTTACTAACCCATATCCTATGGTAGCCCAGACGAATGTCGCCCAGAGTACAGTACTGCCCCACCATTCTGCATACATGGCGCAGTACATGTTTTGAGCGGCCTTTTATTTGGATCATTATGTTATCTGGGCACAAATGTTGATCTGGTGTAACAAAAAACATGTTCATTCGATCAGCTGACATGTTTCCATTGATTCACAGTGCCCACTGGCTGATGGCATCATTGTGTAAACTAGGGAACAGGTAGGAGTCGTCTGCTGTGGAGCCCCAGTCCAGCAATGTGATTGAATGGCGTGCCGCAAAGCTCTTGTGCCCATCGTAATTGTACTCTGTCAATAAGTCGACCACAAATCACTGCCTATCCTGCTTTACTGAGCAGGCAAGCCTCAGACATCCACATTCTATAATGAGATGTGGGTATCAAACAGCTTGTTGCCTCCTTGTGGTTTCATAGTCCTTCAACCACTTTCCATAGATGTTCACAACAGTAGCATGCCAATAGCTGACAACTTTGATGTTTCTGAGATGCTCGTTCCCAGGTGCCAGGCCATAACAATCTTCCCCTTTTCTAAGTAACTTATGTCAGTTGTTTTCTCCATTTACAGTTCATATTGTTGATAGAATGATTCCTCCTCAGTCTCTGCTCCACTTACATACTACTCTTACTATGTCAAATGCCACCCACACACCATCAGGTGGCGGTCAGTCTCCCGATGGGTACTGGTCATAATGTTCAGGTTCACTGGTGTAAGTGAAAACAACAGTAATACGAAGGAAAAAAATTACAGACACAGGGCTCTGTGGTTGTGGACTTCAATTTAGGTGGTAATAAAATTACCATAACCAGGTACTTATGTTTACTGTTGTTATTTATTTAAATGTGCAGCTAGCTTTGAATGTCTAAGCACTTATTTTCAAATGCTCAAGAGCAATTGTGTTTACTTACATCTGTTCAGTAGCTTAAGCGCATATATGAGGGAACTACAAAACTGAATGCTCTGAATTTTTCTGTAAAGATTCACACATATTATTATGTATGTATTCATTGCCCATTCTACAAACACAATGGACACATGTTCCTCCACATCTGAACATGTTTTATGCAACATATGTGTTAAGTTTCTGCTGGCTCAATACTGTGCCACTTCTTCATGTGTTTTTATAAAGAATGCTGTGTTACACAGTCTATCTTCGGACATCCTTAGCATATGAAAAGCTCATCTCAGCTACCACTTCTTCACCACCATGGCATCTCAATATGGTGTTCCTGCAACTCTCGTAGTTCTCTTTTTTTTCCTATCCTCCAGTTATTGGTTTCTTCACTTATTACAAGTTAAAAATTTTTCTTAATACTTTTCTTTAGATAATTAATAGCTTTAACTCATATTTTATACCAAATGTTGGAGCTTTACATCACTATAGAAATACCAGAATTACAGTAGACTGATATAAGTAAAGATGGCATTAAATGCTCCTTTTCTCAGAAATTCGGCATAACTGTAAAGCATCCCCTCCCCAGATGCTAGATGTGAGCATCTATTCCTATATCTGTTCAATCATCCTCACAGAAGATAATTCAGGTACTTTATGTGGTTCACTCACTTGTAGATTAATCCATCTACAGTGGCGGGTGCATCAGTTACATTTTTTTATCCATTACCAGGTTTTCTATCTTCTTTTTAACATGTATTTCTGTTTTCTCGGCAATTTTATCATACTTTCAAATCCTTCTGATTACTTTTGTTTTTCAGTTTCTTATTAATGCTACAAATTCTGCTTAATCAAGTAAAGAATGCCTTTAGGGATCTGTTTTAGCGAAGTCTCTACCAATCTTCTTTACGATGAAGTGACAACACTGGTAATATGGTGTCCTCTTGTCCCTGACCAGCAAAAACATTAAAATTATTTGACAAAGTTTCTTCTACACACATTTCAACTAATATGATTACTTTTGAGAGTTTTTCATATTGTCGAATGATGTTCACTATTAACTGCCACCACATGTTGTCACAGGCCTTTTTGAAATTTAAAAGCAGTATTGCCATAGCTACACAAAATTCCCTAATTTTCTCCTTTTTTTTTATCTCGGAATGAAGAGATGATTCAGTTTGGATCAGTTTTTGCAGAAGACACACTGGTAACCCACTGATAGTTTTTCAGTTATTGAGATCAGTGTATTTCCAAGGGACATAAGTAGGTCCTTCACTCACCATAAAAAAATTAATTTTGTCTTTCATTTCGCTGTGATACTGTCAATGAAATAGCAACTTACACAATACTGGAGATTTTTATGTTCTAGCCTACAGTCGCAGTTTATTTATTTCACTTACTGGATATTGGTTTCACTACACTGTACCATCTTTTGGTTACCATATGATCAAAGATGTCGATAATATGATTAGAACAATAATTCAAGAGCTATTTACAAAATATTAAAAATATTATCATCTATGACAGCAACATATGGTATGTGGTGCACCTTATAATATTCAGATAGCACCTTACCCCTGGCAAACAGTCATCACACTAACTTCACAAGTAGATGTGTCAAACACTAAAAGAAAAGGTCATTATTGAGCTTTAAATAGATGTAAACTGTGGTCAACAGTGACCAAAGTGCCACCTATTTACAGAGTACTCTTTCCTTTCTTTTTCTTGCTACATCTCAAAAAAGTCACATTGTAAAAGATATCTAAAAACAGCAAAAAATTTATTTTAGTATTTCAAACAATGGAAAATCCAGGATGGAATGTAACAATATTATGAAAAGGGAAGTTGCTGCTCGCCACATAGCAGAGATGCTGAGTTGCAGGTAGGCACAACAAAAGAAATGTCACAAATAAGCTTTCTGCCAACAACATCTTTGTCAAAACATACCACCCCCCCCCCCCCCCACACACACACACACACAAACACAAAGGCAAACCTGACTCTCACACATGACTGCAGTTTATGGCAACTAAAGCCACAGTTTTGCTTCAGCTGCCAGAGACTGCAGTCTGTGTGTGTGTTTATATATTTTCGACAAAGGCCTTGTTGGGCAAAAACTTATTTGTGGCAGTCTTTTGTTGTCCCTATCTGTGACAGCATCTCTGCTATATGGTTAGTAGCAACTTTCCTTTTCATAATATTGTTATTTTAGTATTTGACACGCCTACTTGGAAAATGAGAATGACAATTGCATGGCAGGGAAAAGAAGCTGCCTTACATTTAAGGTGTACTATGTACCATATGTTTGCTGTCACAGAGGATAATAGTTTGTAAATAGCTCACTGATTATTGTTCTTACTATATCATCAAATTTTCTGATTATAGGATGGACTCAGGATGGTACTGTGTACCGAAACTGGTAGCCAGAAGGCAAAATAAATAAATGGTGATTATCGATTAAAACAACTTTAAGACCTTAATGCTTAATGATGAGTGAATTTCTTAAGAAACCTAGAAAATGTTGTCCAAGAATCAATAAATAATGTGAAAAATATTTACATTGATTGTTTCATTGGTTTAAAAAAAATCGTAAAAATCAGTTAATTTAAAGGTTGACTGAGGAAAATATTATTGAAACTTCCTGGCAGATTAAAACTGTGTGCCCGACTGAGACTAGAACTCGGGACCTTTGCCTTTCGTGGGCAAGTGCTCTACCTTCTGAGCTACCGAAGCACGTGCTTCGGTAGCTCAGATGGTAGAGCAGTTGGCCACGAAAGGCAAAGGTCCGGAGTTATAGTCTCGGTTGGGCACACAGTTTTAATCTGTCAGGAAGTTTCATATCAGCGCACACTCCGCTGCAGAGTGAAAATCTCATTCTTAAAATATTATTGTTGACTTAACAATTATTGCTGTAAGATCAATGCAGTTTCAGGGTTAAATTTGGTAAAAAGTATACAATATTTTTACAGGACTGCTGAGGTATTTGTTTTCATGAAGACAGACAACCAGCATAGAGTTCATACATTCTCATTATGTGTTAAATACTTTAAGACCACTGTTGATGCAATAATGACACAAGAAACTACAGGGATAAATTGCATACTGAAAACAATTGCAGCGATTCCAAATCAGATGTATCAACAATAAACGTACCTTGTTGCATAATCTTCAGCTGATGATTTAATTCATCTTTTTCTTTCACTAACTGGTCAACAGTCTTCTTATAGTCCATTTCCCTCTCCTTCGCCTGTTTGTAACAAAAGATTCTCTCTTGTGATCTAGCATTGCATTTAAACAAATAAACATGAATAACTTTAAAATTATGCAGTTCATTCTTCAACTTCTGTTCCCAACCATTCCTTATACAATTCTCAAAAATCCCATGCTCAGTCTCTGTCGCTCATGTCTTGTACTCAGGTAACATTCTTTTTTTATTTCATAACTCCTACTCTGCATTTTAATACTACAAGATCTAGTAATGGATCAAAAAATATCATTTGTGAATTACTTACATTATCAACTAAAAAAAATGATATAGTCTGAACCAGAGAGAGGGAGAGAGAGAAAGAGACAGAGAGAGAGAGAGAGAGAGAGAGAGAGAGAGAGAGAGAGAGAGAGAGAGAGAGAGATTCATTTCTTCAGAGAAACTTTTCAATTGCTGTTACAATCCCTCAATTCACAAATTTTCCTAAGTTGCCACCTTTCTTGCAATATCTGTAATTAGTAATTTTACAGATTCATTCTTCCTTGCTCTTTAATCAGCCTACATTTATTACAACAACACAACAATAACTCTGTTCTTCAAAGCAATAAAATGTCTTTGTAAGTTACCACTATGTGCTAGTTGGCTTTGTAAACATAAAGAAATGAATAAATTGTTCATCTGTGTATTGAGAAAAACTCAAAGAACATGACATAACAAATGACACACTATTATTAAAAGCACAAAAATCATAATAATGTAATGTTAAACTAAGAAATTCCAGAATTAAAGCACAACAAAAATAATAATTAATGAATTACAACTAAAAAGTCTTAACAATGAGGAAGGAAAAGAGACTGTTTTTGGGAGAGCAAGGAAAACAAAAACTGAGGTCAGTGAACTATTTAAAAAAAAAATGCTAAATATACATTTTTGAAAATTTTTCCCATTTCTCAACAAATTTCAAGGAGCCCTAACTACAATACCGCAATTTGTACGATCTATTCACGAGCAGCAGCAGGAGAAAAAATATAAAAGATGCAGAAAAATATGAGCATTTGGAGTCTTTCTTTCGGCAGAAGGGCTGAAAGGAAAGGAAGAGGGATGAAGAAAAGCACTGGGGAGATTTACTAGATGGGACGAGAAAGAAAGACTGGTCCCTGCACCAGACCAGATAGAAAAACCTGAGAACTTAAAGGTTGAAGATAGAGTAACAAGAAAGAAAGACAATATGGGATACATATAGTGCAAGAGTCAATAAGAGCAGAAAGCTAAATGCTTTATACATTGTAGGCAGGTGACAGGGGCAGAGAAAAAGACAGGTCAGAAAAATAAAATAATAAAATGGAGCAAAGAAAAGGAATAGTTATGAAAAGAACTGTCGAGACAACATAAATTAAACTTAATTTAGGTCAGGTGGATGCCGACACCCAAGCACATGCCACCTGAGAAGTTCCGAGAAACTGGTGTCAGGAGGGATTATCCAGATGGAATGTGTAAAACATGCACCTACATAATGAATGTCATATTACAGAGCATGCTCTGTGACAGGATTGCCAGTATACATTCTCTGTCTATGCCCATTCATCCTTACTGGTAATTTGGTGCTAGTCACATCAAAATAGAACATTGAACAATGTTCGCATAACAGTTGCTACACGTGTTTTGTTTCACAGTTGGGCTCTCCCTTCGACAGCCTTCCCCCCCCCCCCCCCCCCCAATTGCATGGCTGGTGCAGGTGGTGGCAGAAGGGTGCATCGGGTAAGTCTTACAGCAAAGAGTTTCAGCAGCATAGGGGCCATAGGGTAAATAAATGGGTGCAGAAAAAGCATAGTATCTAACCAGGATACTGGAGACATTGGATGCACAATGAAAAGCTATTCTAAGTGGAGTGTGCAAAATAACAGACATGATGGAGCTTTTTTTTTTTTTTTTGCATCAGTCAACTGTGCTAACCTCTTCATCTCAGAGTAGCACTTGCAACCTACGTCCTCAATTATTTGCTTGACGTATTCCAATCTCTGTCTTCCTCTACAGTTTTTGCCCTCTACAGCTCCCTCTAGTACCATGGAAGTCATTCCCCCATGTCTTAGCAGATGTCCTATCATCCTGTCGCTTCTCCTTATCAGTGTTTTCCACATATTCCTTTCCTCTCCGACTCTGCGTAGAACCTCCACATTCCTTACCTTATCAGTCCACCTAATTTTCAACATTCATCTATAGCACCACATCTCAAATGCTTTGATTCTCTTCTGTTCTGGTTTCCCCACAGTCCATGTTTCACTACCGTGGAATGCTGTACTCCAGACATACATCCTCAGAAATTTCTTCCTCAAATTAAGGCCGGTATTTGATATTAGTAGACTTCTCTTGGCTAGAAATGCCTTTTTTGCCATAGTGAGTCTTCTTTTGATGTCCTCCTTGCTCCGTCCGTCATTGGTTATTTTACTGCCTAGGTAGCAGAATTCCTTAACTTCATTGACTTCGTGACCATCAATCCTGATGTTAAGTTTCTCGCTGTTCTCATTTCTACTACTTCTCATTACCTTCGTCTTTCTCCGATTTACTCTCAAACCATACTGTGTACTCATTAGACTGTTCATTCCGTTCAGCAGATCATTTAAATCTTCTTCACTTTCACACAGGATAGGAATGTCATCAGCGAATCGTATCATTGATATCCTTTCACCTTGTATTTTAATTCCACTCCTGAACCTTTCTTTTATTTCCATCATTGCTTCCTCGACGTACAGATTGAAGAGTAGGGGTGAAAGGCTACAGCCTTGTCTTACACCCTTCTTAATACGAGCACTTCGTTCTTGATCGTCCACTCTTATTATTCTCTCTTGGTTGTTGCACATATTGTATATGACCTGTATCTCCCTATAGCTTACCCCTACTTTTTTCAGAATCTCAAACAGCTTCCACCATTTTATATTGTCAAACGCTTTTTCCAGGTCGACAAATCCTATGAACGTGTCTTGATTTTTCTTCAGTCTTGCTTCCATTATTAGCCGTAACGTCAGAATTGCCTCTCTTGTGCCTTTACTTTTCCTAAAGCCAAACAGATCGTCACCTAGCGCATTCTCAATTTTCTTTTCCAGTCTTCTGTATATTATTCTTGTAAGCAGCTTCGATGCATGAGCTGTTAAGCTGATTGTGAGATAATTCTTGCACTTGTCAGCTCTTGCCGTCTTCGGAATTGTGTGGATGATGCTTTTCCGAAAGTCAGATGGTATGTCGCCAGACTCATATATTCTACACACCAACGTGAATAGTCGTTTTGTTGCCACTTCCCCTAATGATTTTAGAAATTCTGCTGGAATGTTATCTATCCCTTCTGCCTTATTTGACCCCCTATCTCTTCTAAACCGACTCCTGTTTCTTCTTCTGTCACATCAGACAAATCTTCACCCTCATAGAGGCTTTCAATGTATTCTTTCCACCTATCTGCTCTCTCCTCTGCATTTAACAGTGGAATTCCCGTTGCACTCTTAATGTTACCAAAGTTGCTTTTAATGTCACCAAAGGTTGGTTTGACTTTCCTGTATGCTGAGCCTGTCCTTCCGACAATCATATCTTTTTCAATATCTTCACATTTTTCCTGCAGCCATTTCATCTAAGCTTCCCTGCACTTCCTATTTATTTCATTCCTAAGCGACTTGTATTTCTGTATTCCTGATTTTCCCGGAACATGTTTGTACTCCCTCCTTTCATCAATCAACTGAAGTATTTCTTCTGTTACCCACGGTTTCCTCGCAGCTACCTTCTTTGTACCTATGTTTTCCTTCCCAACTTCTGTGATGGCCCTTTTTAGAGATGTCCACTCCTCTTCAACTGTGCTGCCTACTGCGCTATTCCTTATTGCTGTATCTATAGCGTTAGAGATCTTCAAACGTATCTTGTCATTCCTTAGAACTTCCGTATCCCACTTCTTTGCGTATTGATTCTTCCTGACTAATGTCTTGAACTTCAGCCTACTCTACATCACTACTATATTGTGATCTGAGTCTATATCTGCTCCTGGGTACGCCTTACAATCCAGTACCTGATTTCGGAATCTCTGTCTGACCATGATGTAATCTAATTGAAATTTTCCCGTATCTCCCGGCCTTTTCCAAGTATACCTCCTCCTCTTGTGATTCTTGAACAGGGTATTCGCTATTACTAGCTGAAACTTGTTACAGAACTCAATTAGTCTTTCTCCTCTTTCATTCCTTGTTCCAAGCCCATACTCTCCTGTAACCTTTTCTTCTACTCCTTCCCCTACAACTGCATTCTAGTCGCCCATGACTATTAGATTTTCGTCCCCCTTTACATACTGCATTACCCTTTCAATATCCTCATACACTTTCTCTATCTGTTCATCTTCAGCTTGTGACGTCGGCATGTATACCTGAACTATCGTTGTCGGTGTTGGTCTGCTGTCGATTCTGATTAGAACAACCCGGTCACTGACCTGTTCACAGTAACACACCCTCTGCCCTACCTTCCTATTCATAATGAATCCTACACCTGTTATACCATTTTCTGCTGCTGTTGATATTACCTGATAGTCATCTGACCAGAAATCCTTGTCTTCCTTCCACTTCACTTCACTGACCCCTACTATATCTAGATTGATCCTTTGCATTTCCCTTATCAGATTTTCTAGTTTCTCTACCACGTTCAAGCTTCTGACATTCCACGCCCCGACTCGTAGAACATTATCCTTTCATTGATTATTCAATCTCTTTCTCATGGTAACCTCCCCCTTGGCAGTCCCCTCCCGGAGATCCGAATGGGGGACTATTCCGGAATCTTTTGCCAATGGAGAGATCATCATGACACTTCGTCAACTACAGGCCACATGTCCTGCGGACACACGTTACGTGTCTTTAATGCAGTGGTTCCCATTGCCTTCTGCATCCTCATGTCGTTGGTCATTGCTGATTCTTCCACCTTTAGGAGCAATTTCCCACCCCTAGGACAAGAGAGTGCCCTGAACCTCTATCCGCTCCTCCGCCCTCTTTGACAAGTCCGTTGGCAGAATGAGGCTGACTTCTTATGCCGGAAGTCTTCGGCCGCCAATCCTTATTATTTATCAAAATTTAGGCAGTGGCGGGGGTCGAACCTAGGCCCGAAGACGTTTTGATTATGAATCAAAGACACTACCCCTAGACCACGGATCTCATTTTAGGAAGTAATAAACCTATGGATGTAGTTGACTAATACATCGGCCCAAGATAGTACTGAGTAACAAGAGGTGTACTCCTATGTTGTTTTTTTGAAGGTATCAGAAGTACCAGAATTGGATGTGATGGTCCAATAAATCTGCTTTTGCACTAGGCTGGTAGAATAATTACATACAGTGGAGGCTCAGGTGAGAATGGTGGTGTATTGCTGTAAACAGTTTTCATTTCAACAAATATATTTGCCTTGAATCACAAGGCTGAATGGAAGGGAATATTTGACACGGAAAGTATGGCAACTGTCCAAATGTAAGTACTGGTGTTTGTTTGTAAGTTTAATGTGAACTGAAGCATGTAGTTGACAGTGAGAGTGACATCTACATTAAGGAAAGTGGGACAACATTTGGAATAGGCCAATGTGAAATTTAATTGAGAGATTTATTTCGAGATTCCAAACATTTCTACAGGTCTGCCTCCCCATGTGACGATATGGGAAAAAGTCATCAATATTATATTGCAGTACCTGTGTTGTCAACAAGCACACTGCAATGGTCCTTCGGACATGCATGCATGGCTGAAGGAACAGGCACAGCAGCAATTACAGCCATTATGAAATATATTTGCAGTTGCAAATATGTACAATCATCATCTGTATGATGGAGTAATGATAACGAAAATTTTGTGCTGTATTGGAGCTTGAGCCAGGACTCACAGTTGGCGACGACAGATGGAAGTTTGGGTCTGGCTGTGAGTCATTCCCAGATAGCCTAAAGGTAAGGTGGCCACTCACAACATGCATGGAACCCAGGTTAGAGTACTGGTCCAGCACAAAGTTTCACTGTCCGCATTCCATTATACATTTGATGCTTGTCATATCCACAATTGCGAATACATTTCATGAAAGTCATCAATGTATCTATGCAAAACAAGAGACTGACGGCTTACGATCCCAAGAAAGCCCCTGAAAGTGCTCCACGAGAAGGTTGGTATAGGAAGGAGCCATCTCGGTTTGTATGGTCATACCCTGACCTGTTAGTGTTTCTGACCCTTACAGGTAGAGTAGTTGTTGGTAAGTATAAAGTTGATTAAGATGAGTAAGAGGGATGTCACAGGTTTGGAATAGGGTGAGCACTTCCCTTCCCTTCAATCCTTCAGGCAGCAGAAGGAGCCACTGGCTCCAAAAGCCCAAATGTTTCCATGTTCAGTTGGTTGTTTTCTGTTGTCATCATTCGGTGGGTAGATTTTTTTATGTATCCACATTATATTTTTAAATGCTGATTATATTTGCTCACAAGTTGCACTTTAGGTACTCACAAGAACAATGTCATCTGTTTCTTCATTAATTTCATCTTATTATATTCCAAACATAATTCAGTGGACCTTTAGTATTCTTGTAGGGAGTAGTCTGGTACAAGGAAAGTGTTCAATTATAGTTTGGAAATCTGCGGACAAACACTAACAATGTGGAATCCTACTGAAAAAGTATGTTGCAGATTGCTCAGCTCTTTTTCCACTTACTGATTTGCTTGCTACATAAAGATCATTCATCTGAATGATTATCAATTGATGGAATGTTAAAAGTTGCTTTTGAAGACATCACAGCAAATTTCATAAACAAATGGATGTGTAGGACAGTCAATTTAAGAATTTTCATTTTGTTAAACTCAGGCTTGCAATCAACTCCCTATATGAACCTAATAACCCACTTCAATGCTAACAATATTCTTCACAGCTAATGTGAGACAGCTTTAAATGTTACCTCATATAACACAAAGGAGTTAAACTGTGAAAAGTAAACAAAGTGGAAGCACGTCACTGCTGAAGGCTATGGACTTATGGACTGTAAGGCAACAGATGGTCATCAATATGCATCTCCCATGAAAGTGTTTGCACTTATTTGGCGTCTTCTGCTTTCTTATTGCACCACCACTGTATGAGAAGCGAATGCCAATGTGAACAGAAGCATGTACAAGCAACTGGATGTACATGTCCTATAATCCAACACAGAATTGTCAACAAAACTGCTTCTCTTCAAAACATAATTTGCTATATCATCCGGTTCCTAGCATGAAACACTAAGTCATATAATAAGCATACAAAACTACTTTAACATCAGCTGCTACAATTACAACAAAAACATTACACAAAATGTAACCCAGTACTATATTTCGGTTAAATGATTGTTTACTTCCAATCAAATGACTGTGTAAAGCAAGTTTCTACTTCCTTCATTTCACACAGATTGAAATAAACTGGATGTCTAATTCAAGCCCTGACTGTTCTAATTTATGCAACAATATACTGTGGTCTACACTGTAAAAAAAAACTGTGTGCAAAACAAAAGAAAATAAATAAATAAAATAAACATGGCTTTGTTTGTAAATTGTCCTATTTGCCAATGGGCCATTCCGGAATGCAAACTGTGAATTTCTCAACATTTTGTGCTCAGAAAAATAGTGAATTACATCTCCAGTTGCTAAACCAGGTCATTTTCGTAAAAAAGGGTTCAGGAAGACATGAATGAAGCTACAGTATGTCACGTAAGACTTTTGATTCAGTTCACATACAACAGATATGAAATTACCTCTATGCACCAATGTCACAGAATTAATAATTCAACCTTTCTTTTCTATTTTAATTTGGTATTCAATTATCTATTTGCAGAACTTATATTATGAGCCCCTTTCATAATATTGCCATTTCCCTATTTTTTGATAACAGCTACTGCAAATAGTTCTTGCATGCACTGAAATCTCTAACAGAATTTCTGCTTTCTTTCATATGATATTCTCGAGCCTTGTATTATTCGCATTGGCTCACAATAGGACTGTTTTATGTACCTTGGCTGAAAGCAGCTTTTATGAAGTACAAGTCCTGGATGAAAGTGCTATATTCATTACTGAAGCTGTAAGCACACACACCTCCTACCATCACCATTCATTCAAGAGGTGAAGGAATACGGTTACTGCAAGTTGGACAGCAAAACTAAATTTTTTGCATGTATATGTACTGTTCGTGAATTTTTTTTTTCTTTTCTTTTCTTTAACAATGGCTATGATAAATATCAGTTAGAGCCACCAAGGACCATAGTAACACATCTCTCACTCAGTTTCAAAAGAACTGTACATTATTTGCTCCAATGGAAAAAGGAAAAAAAGATTATGGGTTTAATATCCTATTGAAAATAAAGTCATAACACGCGGAGACACATTCAATTATCACAGAAATGGGGAAGGAAAGCAGCTGTCTTCTAACAATTGCATTAATCAACTGACAGAATCCACAGAAAGCCTAAATTATGATGGCTGGTCAGGGATTTCAGCCCAGATCCCCTTTAATGCAAGTGTGGTGCCTTAACCACTGGGCCATTCCCTGCCGAAGTTCCCACATGCCCCCACAGGTTTTGCTGAAATTGTATGTGAATATTTGCAAATGTTCCCAATGAACATTGATACAGTTTTATTTTTACCAATTTAATACTTGCAGAGATATAGTCATTTGTTTGATCCCATAGTGCAGCTATCAACAGTACACCTGTGAGTTTTCAGCAACTTTGAGGCATATCTCCAGAGATATTTTATTGGGAAAAAAAACTAAGCCATCTTGTACAACTTTCTGCACTCTTGTAAGTGAAATAATAATAATAATAATAATAATAATAATAATAATAATAATAATAATAATAATAATAATAAAGATTTCCTGAGTGATTTGCATATAGATAGTTTGAAGCAAAACTGGCCAAAAAAAGATGCTTGAAAAAATGTGAAGTTCAGCTTTGTGTGTCTCCGGAAGTTATTGTGCGATACATCTGAAACTTTGCAATAACGACTTATCAATAAAAGGCCTTAGAATCTAAATTTTCATTCAGCTACTGCTTTACAACAATTTACATACTGAGGGCAAAGTTGATTTTTCTTTATGCCAAACATGCAATTTTTGAACCACTTTTACACAAAATAGTCTTTTGCAGACTTTTTAAAACCATTTTCATTACAAAGACCATATTCTAAACCACCTAACAAACTATATTTGGTTTTCCAATGTGAGCATATAAGGCCCTAAAAAAAGACAAGGTGGAGGCACACTGAAAATGGCACCATATTCCGTTGGTACTCACAGACTGAATCTGACATCTTTTTCTATGTTCAATAATTGTCTACTACTCTCTTTGGAAGATAATGTCAAAAGTCATGACGACTAGGAAATGAGCTTGAGTCAGAAAAACTGCAAGTAAGTAATCTTTGTTTGTTTGTTTTTTATTCCCACATTTCTACAGCATTCAGCTCTAAAAAACTATTTTTATAAAAAATGAAATTGAATAAAAAATCCAACAAAAAGAATATTTTTTCTCTTTTTGCCGCTCTACTAACTTGAGGCAATCACATTTGAAAAGTGTAATTTTTTGGATTTTCTTTTATCAAAGTTTCTTCCCAAAATAATTCCCACAAGTGACGTAAAATGGCCGGCAGTGTAATTTTCCTCATGACATTCTACAGCAAATTAATGAGCCCTGTAAAAAATTCAAGTAGCTTGAAGTAAACATACACTTGAAAGAGACACTCAAAGAGACCTCTTCTAGCTTTGGCCTCTGACACTTATAGAAATGTATCATCAGCTTAGGATCCTTTGTAAAGAAATCCACATCAAGTTGAGAATATGTGGTAAAGAAACACGTCCATGGCTGCTGCTGCACAGCTATCAGGTGTGTCCCCTATGGTAATGAGGATGCCGGTTTCCTCACTTCAAAAGGGACTAGCAGTGGTTAGAGCCACCAAGGACCATAGTAACACATTTATACAATTTTTCATGTTTACTTAACTGCAAACTATGCTAACAGAATTCTATACATTAAACCACAATTAAACTAGTATATCAATAGCATTACACAACAAAAAGACGTACTAATAATTCTCTCTAACATGAATCAATTCCAAAAATTGTCTGGAAGACTGCATTGAACTTCACCAAAATTTACACAATGTGAGAGGTGTAAAACCTGCAGGCTATTCATACAATGTGTGCTGCACTTATTACGCAAAAAACAATTTCACTATCATGATCTCAACTGGCTTAGTAATGCTCAGTTAAATTGTGACGTTTGTAACGAGTTTGATTCTGTAATTATATCAGAAAAACAGGCTGAAATATTTCACGATGTGATACAAAGAAACTTCTTTTTTGGAGTTTTTCTGAGTTATTCAGTCTTCAGCTCACTTCCTAGTCATGAAGACTTTTATGCTGCCTTCCCCAGAGAATATTAAACAATTATAGAACATAATAAAAGGTGTCAGATTTGGTACCAGCAAAATATGGGCCCATTTTCAATCAACTCCAACTTCTTGTTCTTTTTTTAGTGTCTTATATGCTTGCACTGAAAAATCAAATATGGTTTTTAGGTGGTTTAGAACATAGTCTTTCAATGAAAATGGTTTAAAAGAGTTTGCAGAAGATATTTTTTTGTAAGAGCAAGCCAAAATCGCCATTTTTGGCATTTTTTTTAGAAAAATCATCTACCTTGCCCTCAATATGTAAGCTACTGAAAAGCAGTAGGAGGATGAAATTTTATATTCTAAGACCTTGTATTCGTAAGTTATTATGTACAAAGTTTCAAGTTTATCCCAGAATTACTTCTGGAGATATAAAAAACTAAACCTTACTTTCTTTTCTTTATTTTTCTTTATTTCACTGTTGGTGTGTACAGAAGAATTAAAACTAAATCTCTCATAAAAATTTCTATAGAAGCATTTGTGAGTCATTTTTTTACAACCCTAGCCTTTTAACACCTTTTAATTGACCTTCCCTGGTATGATATGATACTATACATTAGGGATATACCTATTTGTTTCTAACATTTCTTTTACTTTCTTTTAAGTTTCCTTTAACACAAATACATCTGCTATAAAGAAATGAAGCTCTTAGAAAACCTCTCTGCAGTTACCTTAAATCCCCAGCAAATCTCATTCCCCAAATTTTCAATTTTTTTAAATCTAATTTTGGATGTCTCATCAATTCCACCTGCACTTCTGTTTATTCTTTCTATCTTAACCGTCCCAAGTTTTAATCTTTTAAAGCTGTATAGAGTTTAATATTGGGTAACCTACTTCATCTACATCAGTATTTGTCTACGTGAATAAACATTCAATCTCCTCAAATCTACACAAGTAACACTTTCAGTTATCCACGTTCATATTTCAGTCTTCATCTTTTACTTTTCTTCACTATTAAAACTAAAAATTGCAAGTTGGAAGCACAGCAAATTTACAGAGTACAAAACACCTTTTTCTTTTTATGTACATCTCTTTAATATAACACACAAAGATAACATGCAAGAGCTCTAATTGCTTGCCCTTCAGTGAAAGGAAGTAGAAGGGAGGAAAAAATTGTGGTAAAAGAATATATGTAGAGAAAATCAGCATACAAAAACTCAGTAATTATATTAAGATCATAAAGGCATACCAAAAAGATGGAAATGGCAAGAAAAATAGGCTACAGACATACCGTATTTAGGGCTATTTCCTTATTAGCAAGTTCAGCTCGGTGCTTTGACATCAGATCTTTATGCTCCAATTCTTTGACAGTCTTCTCTTTCTCTAGATCAGCAACTGTCTCCTCAGCAATCGACCGAGCAA
This sequence comes from Schistocerca gregaria, assembly GCF_023897955.1. Taxonomy (NCBI): domain Eukaryota; kingdom Metazoa; phylum Arthropoda; class Insecta; order Orthoptera; family Acrididae; genus Schistocerca; species Schistocerca gregaria. Next base: position 366,598,329 of record NC_064924.1, read on the forward strand.
GTGCTTCACTGTCTGCTCGAGCAAGAGCCAATTGCAACTGCCTAGAAAATGAGTCTCTCTCCTCCTCAAGCTCTTGTATTGACCTCTGTTTTTCATCCACCTCCTCCCTTAGTTCCTGTGCCTGTGTCTTGTATAATGTCTAATACATAAAGAAATTTTACAGTAGTTAGAATAGCATCTTACTGATTAAACACAAATTTATTATTATGTTATAAGTATATACTGCAAACAGATATGTGGAAAAATGTATGTAAATATATTAGTCTTACCGAGAAGTATTGTTCTGCTTCAAGTTGGTCTTGCAACTCCTTCATCTGCAAATCGTCCACAGATCGAGCAGCTTTAACTTTGTGCAGCTCTTCTTCAATAGATTTTTTGCCCTCTCTTAACTGTGTTACTTCACGAATAAGCTGAGCTTCCCTTGCACGTAAGTGAGCGACTTCTGATGCCTGCACTCCAAGTTCTGTCTGCAAGACATTCTTCTTCTGCTGCTCCTGTTCTATCTGTCCATGCAGGGCTTTCACCTGAGGAAACCACAATACGATTATAGGAAGGATTGTACAGGAGCTTGTATGACTGCACGTGTATCATATCTTATGGTATCACATTCTAAAGAAATGATATTACCTTTCCTTAGCTACAAGATCGTATCCTTGCACCATAATAAAGAACCATCCTATTTGATGATTAATGTGCATGATGAAAATTTGAAAAAGTAGTAATTTGCAAATTTAGATGAAACTGAAGAGTAATAAGATCTCATGCATGCATGTATTAAACATAAAACAATCAAGACTACATTTAATTAGAAGGAGTATTTATATTACAAGTCCCTGATTTTCAGTTTTATCTGTACCACTAAAAGTACAATGAAAGTATTTTCTTCCTCTGTTTCATCAAAAGCTTCACAGCATTAGAGATATAAATAGGGAACATGCCCACATAAGCTCTACAGTCACACTAAAATAATTACAATGTGAAACAACTTCATAATACAGTAAGTATACAGTAGTACAATACTGTGAACTGTGGCTGTTCCAGTAGATTGAAAATTAACATGCTTCTACAAGAGACAAAAAGCTAAAATAACATTCCAGGACTAAACTAACTGTGGTATAAGCACTGAAATTTCACAGAAAACAAATCCAATGTATGATTAACACAAAAGGACTGGTGTAAATGATATCGTTCCTCAAAAACATTTTACAGACTAATTTTAACACTTCACATCTCAACACAAATGGAAATCAAACTGCTCATATTTTGATAACGGCAGATGCAAAACATAGGCAACTGAATAACTCATAAACTAAGAAGGATCATAGTATCATAAGATTTATGGACAGTCAATAATAGTTTATTTAATACTAAATAGCCAGAGCAAAAATTTAGCAAACAAAAGTACCAATTGGTAGTGCTCATAGGAAGCAAACTTAGTGCTCCGTTTCATTTCAAATTCGCATAAACCAACACATGGAACAGCTGACAAATTGTGAAAACCTTCTCTCAGGAGACCTGTCTAAAAAACCTTTGTATGGTTGATATAAACAATAACACAAAGGAGATGGGTGTGAGGTAATGCTAAACATGAAAATAATTCAAATGAAGGCAAAAAATTTTAATTTCACCATCCACACAAAATTCTAGGAAATAAACTATACACCATTTCTTCACCCAGAAAGAAGAAGGAAATTAACAAAGTAATTGACTCAAATCATGCTCGAATAGTAATCATGGTGCACAAATTAGATGGTGGACAGCAAAAAAGAAACCCAATGAGAGAGAGAGAGAGAGAGAGAGAGAGAGAGAGAGAGAGAGAGAGAGAGAGAGAGAGAGAGATGTGAAAACAAAGATGAAACATGTATTATTTACATTCTTCAATTGACTGGCTAAGCTTAATCAATGATCAAAATCACACAGCACACGCTGCAAATATTCTGGCTCCAATTGTAATCAGTTTAAAGAGTACTGTATGTATATCTTTCTCAACTAGGTTGCAGTTGGTATTTATTTTGAAGCTCTCGATTTCAATGGATTGGAAAAAGGGACCACACCAATCCACTGCATGTATCTGCACTGTTAAAGCAGCAAAAGACAGCTGGTGTTGCTTTGCTAGTGACTGCCACATGACTGATTTTTCCAAGTATTCGAGATATGACTCATGATGATTCTAATGGGTATAAATCTAAAACAGAATAAATGTAGTAGAAAGTTCTTGGAGAATTTCACTATTTTTTGATTAAGGAGATCACTCACTAAAAAGGCAGAAGCACTGAGTTGCCAATAGGTACACACAAGAGACAGAAAACTTCCTAGCTTTCAGGGTTAGTCTTTGATGAGCTAGAGTAAAACACACCCATGTCCACGCACATGCACGCGCACACACCTATACCCTTACACGGTGCTGGCTGGACTAACAGTGCCAATGCGGTATTTCGATATGTGGACTGGTTGTGGTTGGGGTAGTGTCACCTGGGGTAGATAGATGGAGTGAGAGGTGGGAGGCAGGGAAAAGATCTGTGGGGTAGGTGTCTAGCAGCTCAGAGGGAAGCAACTGTTTTGCAGGCTAAGAATGCAGGAGAAAAGGGTGGGAAGTAAAGCACAATTTTAGGGGCTGGTTGGGAATAGTGCACACTGAAGGCGACTTGGGAGGGGGAGGCAGGACAGAGGATAGGGAAATTGTTGGATAGAGGGTGTGTGGACAGTGGGTTACCTGAGGCTGAGGCCAGGATGATTACGAAAGGGGAGGAAGTGTTGTAAGATAACTCCCATCTGATTAGTTCACAGAAGCTGGCGGTGGAGGGAAGGATGCAGATGGCCTGGGTTGTGAAGCGCAAAAGAAGTGTTCCACATCTAGGAATAGTATTTGCCGTAATTTGTCAAGGGACAGACTCTGAGGCAGATTTTTACTCTCAATCAAAAAGACTGCCCCCTTCTACTGCTGTGGTGACAAACATTACACGCTGATTAACTACTAAGCACCTATAAATGAAAAAAATAGGAAGAACCCTTATAAGGTGGAATGTTTTTGGGAAACCTTTTAAAATGAAGTACCCCAAATCCCAAATGAAAATGACAAAGTACGGTCAGGAGATTTTAATGCTCACACTGGAGAAAAGAAAATCTTTTGCAGAATCAACAGACAACTGGGCACATAAAGAACCAACAGAAGTAGTGGCAGATTGATTAGACTGTGCAAAGTTTTCAACTTAAAACTGATGTCTACATATTTAAAAAAAGAGCCCACAGAAAATAAAAAATACATGAAGATCGTCAAATCCATATTTCAGAGTGATCCTAAGTGATCATTGTGTGATATCAAGTACAAACACTAAAGAAGCAACAAATGCCAAGGTAAAGAAAGTTGCAAATATTGGAATGGACCATTACCTGATGGTAGTTTACGGTAAAATTTATTCCCCAACACAAGACTAGGGGTCACAAGAATAAAATATTTAAAACCAACAAAGAGAAATTACAAAATTACAAAGAAATATTCCAGAACAAACTAAACAACACAGAAACTAGTGATTGGAAAAGCAACAGTACCAAAATAATAGATGCTGCGAAGGAAACCGCTCCATTGACAAAGAACGAGAAACATGTATGGTGGACTGAAGACTGTGAAGATACCTTGGAAGACAGATTGAGAGTGTGGAAAAGATGGTATTCTACAACCCGATTGTTTGCAATTCACAAACCAAGGAAACTGAACAACAAAATTTTGAGACTTGCTACCAGATATTTTGAAAAGTCTCTTCCACATGATATTGAAGAAGATTCCAGAATAACAACACAAGAATTTTTTATAGAACTTTCAAAGCTCAATCAATGAAGTATCAATTGCGAAGTCTATGTTTTAAAAGAAAAAAGGTGAACTAGCCAATAATAATAAAGAAAAATGTGAACTATTAGCTGAGTACCGTAATTACTCGAATCTAAGCCGCATTCGAATCTAAGCCGCACTTGAAAAATCAGACTCTAAATCGAGGAAAAAAGTCCCGAATCTAAGCTGCACCTGAAATTTGAGACTCGAAATTCAAGGTGAGAGAAAAGTTTTAGGCCGCACTTCCAAATCGAAACAATGTTAGTCCATTATAATATGAGACACAATTTAGGTCTAACAAATGACGATACAGCTAAAGTAGTTTGATTCGAGTCGTAAGCTTAGCTGTTAAGCTTTACCAGGTAGCCATTGCTATGTGCCAGGGCACTCCGTCCGTATTTATTCGGGTACCCTTCCTTTTTCAGGTGCTTCGTCTGGTTTGAATTGATTGCTTATTTTTCTTTGATCTGATAAGTGCCGTTCTCTTTGTTATAGGTGTTTACATCACTCTGCTCTTTTGATAATGATCAACAAGAACCAAATAACAGACTGCGTATGATAGATGATGATCTGAACGCGAGTTTGGCGAAATTTTTCTCCGTTTGAAAATCTTTGCAGACGTCTCTTTTAGTATATTACATTCTGCACCGAAAGTAGTCATCTTAGATTTAAAAATTTTGTCAATTGCCTTGCTTCATTTCTGACTGTATCACTATTAGGCATAAGAATAATACGAATATAAACATGACATGATTAGTGAATTCTTCCGCGTTTGCTGTTGTCACTCTAGTTTCGTAGTTTATTAGGCAGACAAGATTTAAATGAGATAGCTGCAACATGAAAGAATACATGACAAAATGTTTATATTCATATTATTCTTATGGTGAAGAGAATACTGCATGTGATTCACAATTCATAAAAGTTCCTATTAGAAACCATCTCTTCTCACTGGTAGGAAAAAATTCAGAACGTAGAGTTTCCCATATTGACAAACATCCCAAACAGTCTTTTCAGTCGGATTTTTGTAGTACATTGAAATGCTGCTACGTTCGAAGATGAACAATACGAAATTTGTATTTCCTTCGTTGGATAATATACGAAAATGCAGTGGTCGAAAATCGGGGCGGAGAAAAAAGCTCGTCTTCCACTTTTTTTTAAATTTATTTACTGACGCAGTGGTTTTGGCGCCAGTATTTATCTTTGCACCTGCAAAGCATGCCTGTGTCACGCTACATATATTAGACGGCAGAAGTTAGTTGTGGCGGCACCTACCAACATTTTTCAGAATTTCCGCTTACTTTGCACTCGATTCTAAGCCTCAGGCAGATTTTTGGATTACAAAAACCAGAAAAAAAGTGCGGCTTAGATTCGACTAAATACGGTACTTCAAAGAAGCTCCTCAATTTTGAGAAATAAGTGATACCTTTTAGTCAAAGTAGAATCTGATAATGTTTTTCCAAATTGAAAACCACCAGATAAATCTGAACTTCAGAATATAATTAATGAACTCAAAAATAACTAGGCTTTTGGAAGTATGTGGTAAAAATGCCAGCGGTGGACCGATCAAAACACACCCTTTACACAAGAAAAGAAATAAGTTAGCTTCTACAGGAATCTCTTTAGCGGCTGTTAAGTACAAAATCTTGTCCAACACCCTTCAAAACTGTTTGGAAGAGTAATTAGACCATCAGACCATTGAAGACCAAATGGGATTTAGAAAAGGGCAGTCCTGTGTAGAATAGATTATGATTTTGAAAGCGATCATAAGCAACTATTGACTAGGAAACAAAAATCTTGCCATAATCTTTGTAAATTTCAATAACATCTATGACTTTGTACACACAGAAACTCTCTTCAATATACTACAAGAATTTGGCAGAGCCACAAAGCTTTGGCAATAATTAAAGAAACACTGATAGAAACACAGACCAAAACAAAATACCTTGGAAAACCATTTGAAATAAAAACTGATGAAAGGCAAGGTGAAGGTCTCTCCTCATTGCTCTTCAACTGCACTTTGGAAAAGGTAGTAAGGGAATGGAACAATTAACTTCAAGAGGAAGGAATCACATTGGTAATTAAAAACTCTAAGATGATTTAGCAATATTTTCCAAAAACATCACTACAGCAACTGAGCAAATCAACCTGATGAAAGAGACAGTGGAATAGGCGGGATTACAAATTTCTTTCGAAAAGACAGAATTCATACTGAACATTAAAAAAAGCTCCTAAATTCCTAAGCAAAAGTTATGGTAGAATCGACTGACTAAATTTAAGTAATTGGGGGAAATAATACAGTCTAACATCTAGATAAAGAAGCAAACAAAAGCATAGCCCAGAAAATGGAAATGGGTTGTCAATTATCAAAGGAAAATTACAATAAAGAAATCACTCTCAATACAAACAAAATTCCAACACTACAACACTCATAAGACTCGAGTAACTTTATGCAGTGGAATGTTTACTGCTCAACAAAAAGCGAGAAACTGAAGAGTTGGAAAAAACAGAAAGGAAGCTACAACAGAAAATAGTCAGTCCAAGGAAGGTTGGGAGTATGTGAATGAGATGAAGTGATGGTGAAATCTACACCGAAACTGTAAATCTATCTATGTTCTCAGGAAAGGGAGAATTTGATTTCATGGTCACTTCATTTGAATGAACCCCAGAAAGCCTGTCTAAAAAAATATTTGACCCCTTCAACACTAATCGCAAAATGCAAATCAGTTGGATCAGGGAAGCTGGTTGTAGCAGGAATCAATGTTACAAAAGTAGAAGATCTAGACATATTAACTTTTCACAACCAGATTAGAAAGTTGAGGGGTTTTCAGTAAAAGGTCAAAGAGCACATCACAGATGAAGGAAAAGAACAGAGAGAAACAATGAACATACACTGAAAATATCGAAAATCGGGAACAAAGATAACATCATGACGAAGTCAGAGGAAGAAATAAATCTAACTTTGTTAGTCCCCTCTTACAATGGCACCTAATTTTGTATTCTGTGAAAACTCTCAGCTCAAAGAGAGTGTATTATTGTAATTGTTGTTATTGTTATCATCATCATCATCATCATCATCATCATCATTTTAGGTTTGGCTCTGTTTGTTGTTATGTGTGTCAATGTGTATTAAAGGGCACTGTTCATTTAAAAGTATCATGTTCTATTTTTGCTACAAAATGTAACCTTAGTTCACAGTAAGGGAAGTTACTTCATGTAGTCCACAGATGGCCAAAATCAAGAGAACAGTGAAAGTAGTTTACTCATCTGGACAAAGGCTGGAATTCACAAGGAGGAAGCAGAATAAAAAATCTGCACTGAGTCAGCAAAAAGAGGAATGAAGATTTTAAAGATTTTACTAGTGTAAATAAACAATAGCGAAAAAAAAAACTTTCCCTAATTAAGCAAAAAGCGTTCATTAGGCAGGTCTCAAAGTTTCAATTTCACAGATATAAGTGCGCAATGTAAGAGAAATTTTCTTTCAGTTACATAGCAATAGAAGATAAATATAGTCTACAATAAGGTAACAGATGCTCTAGTATAATATCTGACGAAATATCCTCATGTCAGAACAATTAAATAGTCAAAATACTGTGATATTATGTCCCTCATTAAATTTATACCCCCTGTGTATCAAAAGAGAAACCAAAGAAGTTTCCAACATTAAAGATTGAGAATTGCTATATGGACCTGGAAATTGACTTTTTAACACTAGAAGTAATGGACTGCATTGTACTTCATTGAAGTACCACATGGGTCATTTTTTACCAACAACACGTAACCGCTGTTATATCAGTATCTGGGTGGTGTTTTAGGTGTCACAATGTTAACAATACATTTAGGAAGTCTCTAAAATGTAACGAAAGGATAATTTGGTCTCTAAAATGAACAGCACACTACCAAAGATACATTTTCCGAATTTTTTTTTAATTTTAAATTTTTCAAAAGTGTTTCCTCAAGCTTTCATCAAAAATAATTAAAAGAAGTAAGTAAAACAATGTTACACAGTTTTTCCTTGTAAAAATATTGAAACAGAGTCAAAACATACTGTTCACATGAGTACTGATAGTTTTACTACTTTTACAGACAAATACGGTAAGTTACAAGTATTTGTAAAAGATTCTAAAATGCAGCGTGTGACTAAGGTGCTCTGCATGTTTCCTTGTTTAATGCATTCAAGGAACCAAAAAACAGAACAAATTCACTCTAGAATTATAAAGATTCAGAAATATATCGGGACAAAGAAGTGGACAGAATTGTCTAAACTAGGAAAGAGACAGAGGTGAGACATTGGACAACAGTTTTGGTTCAGCAGTTTTTGCACATATAATTGTTGCACTTTAAACATACATGTAATGTTTTAGTTCCTTTTGTTCTTTGTAGGAAGCCTGAATTTGAAAATGCTTTTCATTTTCAGGTTGGCCAGCACTAGTACCGAGTGCCTGCAAGGGGAGATTGCCTTCTCTCTGCAGCTTGTAGGGGCTAGCAAGCTCATCTGCTACTCAGAGTATAAACTGTCATTGTGAAATCTTGTTGTTGTTGTGGTCTTCAGTCCTGAGACTGGTTTGATGCAGCTCTCCATGCTACCCTATCCTGTGCATGTATCTTCATCTCCCAGTACCTACTGCAATCTACATCCTTCTGAATCTGCTTAGTGTATTCATCTCTTGGTCTCCCTCTACGATTTTTACCCTCCACACTGCCCTTTAATGCTAAATTTGTGATCCCTTGATGCCTCAGAACATGTCCTACCAACTGGTCCCTTCTTCTGGTCAAGCTGTGCCACAAACTTCTCTTCTCCCCAATCCTATTCAATACTTCCTCATTAGTTACGTGATCTATCCACCTTATCTTCAGCATTCTTCTGTAGCACCACATTTCGAAAGCTTCTATTCTCTTCTTGTCCAAAATATTTATCGTCCATGTTTCACTCCCATACATGGCTACACTCCATACAAATACTTTCAGAATTGACTTCCTGACATTTAAATCTATACTCGATGTTAACAAATTTCTCTTCTTCAGAAACACTTTCCTTGCCATTGCCAGTCTACATTTTATATCCTCTCTACTTCGACCATCATCAGTTATTTTGCTCCCCAAATAGCAAAACTCCTTTACTACTTTAAGTGTCTCATTTCCTAACCTAATTCCCTCAGCATCACCTGACTTAATTCGACTACATTCCATTATCCTCGTTTTGCTTTTGTTGATGTTCATCTTATATCCTCCTTTCAAGACACTATCCATTCCGTTCAACTGCTCTTCCAAGTCCTTTGCTCTCTCTGACATAATTACGAGGGTCGGTCAAAAAGTAATGCCTCCCATTTTTTTTCTACTTAAAAAAATTAAGTTAAGTGAAAAATTTCAATTTGGTGCCATTCCTTAAACCTTCTTCTGCAATCCACTGCAGTAGCAACTTTCTGTGTCAACAGGTGGCAGCACAGCAGAAGTTTGTAAGATGGCCGACATCGATGTTCGTTTGAGACAGCGTTGTGTGATTGAATTCTTGAATGCAGAAGGTGAAACGCCCATACGCATTCATGAAAGACTGAAGAAGGTGTATGGTGTTGTGACAGTGGATGTCAACACTGTTAGACGATGGGTTCGTCGTTGTAAGGAAGCTGAAGGGCAAACACCGTTGACTGACGAAAAGCGGAGCGGCAGGCTGGTGAGTGCAGTGACTCCACACAACACTCAGCAAGTTGATGACATCATTCGTGGTGACCGTCGGTTGACTGCAGATGAAGTGTGTCGCATTATTTCTCTTAGTAAAGGCAGTGTGATCACGATTATTAAACAACTGGGGTACTCAAAAGTTTGTGCACGGTGGGTTCCAAGAATGTTAACCGATCAGAATAAAGAGGCAAGGAAAACAATAGCCTCCCAACACTTGCAGCACTTCCGTTTGGAGGGAGATGAGTTTCTGAAAAAAATTGTGACCGGGGACGAAACGTGTGCATTTTTTTGAACCCGAATCAAAGAGGCAGTCAATGGAGTGGCGTCACACAAGCTCGCCGAGGAAGAAAAAATTCAAAACTGTGCGATCGGCAGGGAAAGTTATGGCAACAGTTTTCTGGGATACAGAGGGTGTGATTCTGGTTGATTTTTTGGAGCAGGGATGCACAATAAATTCTGTTCAATATGTCACAACCCTCAAAAAACTTAAAGCACGTCTTCAGCGAGTTCGCCCAACAAAATCAATGGCTTATGTTCTTCTTTTGCATGACAATGCAAGACCACACACCAGTCGTCACACCTCTGACGAGATTGTCAAAATTGGATGGGAAGTTTTGCCTCATCCCCCATACAGCCCTGACCTGGCACCATCAGACTTCCATCTGTTCGGGCCACTAAAAGAAGCTCATCGTCGGATTCATTTTGAAGATGAGGAGGCCGTCAAAACATCCGTGCGTCAATGGCTTAGGAAGCAGAGCTGTGATTTTTACCATGCTGGGATACATGCCCTTGTTCAAAGATGGACCAAAACTGTAGAGATGGGCGGAGATTACATTGAAAAATGACAAAATGATCCTCAATGTTGTGGTTTTCAACCTATGTAATTGCATTTAAATTTCCTGACAATTAAACGTAGAAAAAAAAATAGGAGGCATTACTTTTTGACTGACCCTCGTACAATGTCATCGGCGAACCTCAAAGTTTTTATTTCTTCCCCATGGATTTTAATACCTACTCCGAATTTTTCTTGTGTTTCCTTTGCTGCTTGTTCAATATACAGATTAAATAACATCGGGGAGAGGGTACAACCCTGTCTCACTCCCTTCCCAACTGCTGCTTCCCTTTCATGTCCTTCGACTCTTATAACTGCCACCTGGTTTCTGTACAAATTGTAAATAGCCTTGCACTCCCTGTAATTTACCCCTGCCACCTTAAGAATTTGGAAGAGAGTATTCAAGTCAACATTGTCAAAAGCTTTCTCTAAGTCTACAAATGCTGGAAACGTAGGTTTTCCTTTCCTTAATCTTTCTTCTAAGATGAGTCGTAAGGTCAGTATTGGCTCAGGTGTTCCAGTATTTCTACGGAATCCAAACTGATGTTCCACGATGTCGGCTTCTACCAGTTTTTCCATTCGTCTATAAAGAATTTGTGTTAGTATTTTGCAGCTGTGACTTATTAAACTGATTGTTTGGTAATTTTCACGTCTGTCAACACCTGCTTTATTTGGGATTGGAATTATTATATTCTTCTTCAAGTCTGAGGTATTTCACCCGTCTTGTACATCTTGCTCACCAGATGGTAGAGTTTTGTCAGGACTGGCTTTCCCACGGCCGTCAGTAGTACCAATGGAATGTTGTCTACTCCGGGGGCCTTGTTTCGACACAGGTCTTTCAGTGCTCTGTCAAACTCTTCACGCAGTATCGTATCTCCCATTTCATCTTCATCTACATTCTCTTCCATTTCTATGATATTGTCCTCAAGTACATCGCCCTTGTATAGACCCTCTATATACTCCTACCATCTTTCTCCTTTCCCTTCTATGGTTAGAACTGGGTTTCCATCTTGACTCTTGATATTCATACAAGTGATTCTCTTTTCTCCAAAGGTCTCTTTAATTTTCCTGAAGGCAGCTCTATCTTACCCCTAGTGAGGTAAGCCTCTACATCCTGGAATTCAAGTGTAGGGAAAGGGAGAGAAGGAAACGTAGTAGGTGGATATGGATTGGGGCTAAGAAATGAAAGAGGAAGCCGCCTGGTGGAATTTTGCACAGAGCATAACTTAATCATAGCTAACACTTGGTTTAAGAATCATGAAAGAAGGTTGTATACATGGAAGAACCCTGGAGATACCAAAAGGTATCAGATAGATTACATAATGGTAAGACAGAGATTTAAGAACAAGGTTTTAAATTGTAAGACATTTCCAGGGGCAGATGTGGACTCTCACCTCAATCTATTGGTTATGACCTGTAGGTTAAATCTGAAGAAACTGCAAAAATGTGGGAATTTAAGGACATGGGATCTGGATAAGTTGAAAGAACCAGAGGTTGTACGGAGTTTCAGGGAGAGCATAAGGTAACAATTAACAGGAATGGGGGAAAGAAATACAGTAGAGGAAGAATGGGTAGCTTTGAGGGATGTAGTAGTGAAGGCAGCAGAGGATCAAGTAGGTAAAAAGACGAGGGCTAGTAGAAATCGTTGGGTAACGGAAGAAACATTCAATTTAATTGATGAAAGGAGAAAATATAAAAATGCAGTAAATGAAGCAGGCAAAAAGGAATACAAACGTCTCAAAAATGAGATCGACAGGAAGTGCAAAATGGCTAAGCAGGGATGGCTAGAGGACAAATGTAAGGATGTAGAGGCTTATCTCACTTGGGGTAAGATAGATACTGCCTACAGGAAAATTAAAGAGACCTTTGGAGATAAGAGAACCACTTGTATGAACATCAAGAGCTCAGACGGAAACCCAGTTCTAAGCAATGAAGGGAAAGCAGAAAGGTGGAAGGAGTATATAGAGGGTCTATACAAGGGCGATGTACTTGAGGACAATATTATGGAAACGGAAGAGGATGTAGATGAAGATGAAATGGGAGATACGATACTGCGTGAAGAGTTTGACAGAGCACTGCAAGACCTGAGTTGAAACAAGGCCCCCGGAGTAGACAACATTCCATTGGAACTACTGACGTTCTTGGAAAAGCAAGTCCTGACAAAACTGTACCATCTGGTGAGCAAGATGTATGAAACAGGCGAAATAACCTCAGACTTCAAGAAGAATATAATAATTCCAACCCTAAAGAAAGCAGGTGTTGACAGATGTGAAAATTACCAAACAATCAGTTTAATAAGCCACAGCTGCAAAATACTAACACAAATTCTTTACAGACGAATGGAAAAACTAGTAGAAGCCAACCTCGGGGAAGATCAGTTTGGATTCCGTAGAAATACTGGAACACGTGAGGCAATATTGACCTTACAACTTATCTTAGAAGAAAGATTAAGGAAAGGCAAACCTACGTTTCTAGCATTTGTAGACTTAGAGAAAGCTTTTGACAATGTTGACTGGAATACTCTCTTTCAAATTCTGAAAGTGGCAGGGTTAAAATACAGGGAGCGAAAGGCTATTTACAATTTGTTCAGAAACCAGATGGCAGTTATTAGAGTCGAGGGGCATGAAAGGGAAACAGTGGTTGGGAAGGGAGTAAGATAGGGTTGTAGCAAGGGAAGCAGTGGTTGGGAAGGGAGTAAGATAGGATTGTAGCCTCTCCCCGATGTTATTCAATCTGTATAATAAGCAAGCAGTAAAAGAAAAACAAGAAAAATTTGGAGTAGGTATTAAAATCCATGGAGAAGAAATAAAAACTTTTAGGTTCACCGATGACATTGTAATTCTGTCAGAGACGGCAAAGGACCTGGAAGAGCAGTTGAACGGAACGGACAGTGTCTTGAGAGGAGTATATAAGATGAACATCAACAAAAGCAAAACGAGGATAATGGAATGTAGTAGAATTAAGTCGGGTGATGCTGAGGGAATTAGATTACGAAATAAGACACTTAAAGTAGTAAAGCAGTTTTGCTATTTGGGGAGCAAAATAACTGATGATGGTCGAAGTAGAGAGGATATAAAATGTAGACTGGCAATGGCAAGGAAAGCGTTTCTGAAGAAGAGAAATTTGTTAACATCGAGTATAGATTTAAATGTCAGGAAGTCTTTTCTGAAAGTATTTGTATGGAGTGTAGCCATGTATGGAAGTGAAACATGGACGATAAATAGTTTGGACAAGAAGAGAATAAAAGCTTTCGAAATGTGGTGCTACAGAAGAATGCTGAAGATTAGATGGGTAGATCACATAACTAATGAGGAAGTATTGAATAGGACTGTGGAGAAGAGAAGTTTGTGGCACAACTTGACCAGAAGAAGGGATCGGTTGGTGGGACATGTTCTGAGGCATCAAGGGATCACCAATTTAGTAATGGAGGGCAGCGTGGAGGGTAAAAATCATAGAGGGAGAGCAAGAGATGAATACACTAAGCAGATTCAGAAGGATGTAGGTTGAAGTAGGTACTGGAAGATGAAGAACCTTGCACAGGATAGAGTAGCATGGAGAGCTGCATCAAACCAGTCTCAGGACCGAAGACCACAACAACAAACCTACTCTTGCATTACCTCTATTTGATTTTGTATTTATAACCCTGTATTCACCTGACCCTAAGTCTTGTTCCTCTTGCCACAAAACTTCACTAATTGCCACTATATCTAACTTTAACCTATCCATTTCCCTTTTTAAATTTTCTAACATACCTGCTCAATTAAGGGATCTGACATTCCACACTCCGATCCGCAGAACGCCAGTTTTCTTTCTCCTGATAACGACGTCCTCTTGTGTAGTCCCCACCCGGAGATCCAAATGGGGGACTATTTTACCTCTGGAATATTTTACCCAAGAGGACGCCATCATCATTTAACCATATAGTAAAGCTGCATGCCCTCGGGAAAAATTACGGCTGTAGTTTCCCCTTGCTTTCAGCCATTCGCAGTACCAGAACAGCAAGGCCGTTTTGGTTAGTGTTAGAAGGCCAGTTCAATCAATCATCCAGACTGTTCCCCCTGCAACTACTGAAAAGGCTGCTGCCCCTCTTCAGGAACCACACGTTTGTCTGGCCTCTCAATAGATCCCCCCCCCCCTCCGTTGTGGTTGCACCTATGGTACGGCCATCTGTATCGCTGAGGCACGCAAGCCTCCCCACCAATGGCAAGGTCCATGGTTCACGGGGGGGGGTCTTGTTAAGGATAAGTAACTTAAAAACTCTGTGAACGTTGATCACGGCAAGGCCAGGAAAGTTGTCAAAGACATGCACAGGCCATCAGTAGGTGCCAGCCAGGACACTAGAGTCTCGTCATTTGGCCGACTATATCGACTCCACCTTTAGTATAACTTCACTGTTTCTGAAAGTTTATTTTCAGTATTCTCATTGACCTGACATCTAGCATGCACATTACTTACAATAGGGACTTTTTTGGCCCTTGGTATACTGTGAGAAGATTGTTGCACAACTTGTATAAGTGTGTTGCATACAAGACGTCATTTCCAATTCGCACCACAGGAGGGACCTCTATGAGTGATCTCAGAAAAGTGACAACTAAACTTGTTCCTTTTTGTTTCAGCTCATCCACCAGTTTCGACAGATTTGCACAAAAGCCAGTACTTATCTCATACTTATAAGGTTTATTCGAAATGCGAAATGTACTGTATGAATGGGCACTTGCACTTGCACTTGCCACGGATGCAGCTGCTTGTCAACAGTCATGTTCTTGCCTGTCTTTTGGCAGGCAACACAGTTGTCAGAAAATAGAATCCATATTTCTGAAACACGGCAAAATTTATTAGTTTCCTTGCATTAACTTCTTAAGGACTGCATATTTCTGCAAATCTGTTCCTTGACATGCCGCTTTGAAAGAAGCATTGTCCAAACCCCCATTTTTTCACATTTCAGGTTTTTTTGTCCTAAAATGTCGTAATATACTGCAACATCTTTGAATAACATCGAGGAATGCCCAGAAACTATTTACAGGCTGGAAATCGGTGTTACTGATAACAAATTGTGTTAAACTGTGTATGAGTAAAAAATCAGCCATGTGGTACTTCAGGTATAAGAGGTAAATTTTTCATACTTCTAGGTTGGCTACTGGGGTGATATTTTGGTGAGTTGTACAAACCCATAAATGATTAAAAGTCACAGGAGCATTTGGTCCTACGATGATTATGGAGGAGGCCAGAGTCCTCAACAACCCTCGTGGCTCAAAAATGACCCACATGGTACTCCTAATGTTAAGAAGAAATGTGAGCTTTCTGGTTTCCATTATTCACATAGTCTTCATTTTGTTTTCTTTGTGTAATAAAATTAAACTACTAAGAGAGAACTAAGAAAGAATTTTCAGTTAATAAATCTTCACACGATGTGACAACACATTTGTCCGTTCATTTGCAACAGATATGAAAAATACGAAAAGTGACAATAAACAATAAATAATTTCACAAACAACTCCTACAGACTTTTGTACATTTACTGGTGGAAAGCTTGTTTAGTAATGCTGTAAGCCTTTCAAAGTGACGCCACTTTGGAGAAGCACTGTCTGTATGGGTGGAGAGGCCTGCATGTTTGCAAGAAGCTGAGGGCTATGCTGGCCTATGCTGGCAGCAGACAACTACTGGCAGGGTTTCCTCAGTAGAAGAACTAGATGAAGGGTGTCCCACATCACCCCATCTCTCCCATATACTCTTCCACACCCCTTCCCCAAAACTCCAGATACCCAATGAAAGGTGTGAAGCGACTTCCCTCAGTAATTAGCACCGCACAGAGTTTCATGGTGTTGACCCAAGATACACAAAATGGAGAACACAGAAAACAAAAATTCAGGGACGTCATAATTCCTCATTTGGAATGGGCAACAGAGCAGTCTATGAAGTGAAAACTGTTAATGATAAGTTGGACCAGGTCAAGAGTACGAAACTCCTAAAAGAACAAAAAGAAAAGGAAGGTAAATAACGATTTCCGAAAACATAAATGGAGGGAACTAGAAGGTTTTGAACCTAAGATCTCCAGAAAGAGAGTGTCACAAGGAAAGGGGTACTCAGACCCCTTCTAACTCAAAGAGAATAAAAAAGAGAACAAAAGAGGAGTCTGGTACTATCATTTCTCAGGATAAATGGATCCAGAAAAAGCCAAGGCAGCAAATAGATATCCACTGGTCAACACCACCTCACAGTAGACAGTGTTTGCTCAGATAGCTCTCTTTGAGAAGATTGGGGAGGAACAACTACACAAGTCGAGGGTCCAAATTCAGGAGGGTTTATCTGCACAAAGGTTCTCTAATCTTTGTGAGGGAATGGGAATAGCTGAGTGGCTTGGCAGATGATGCCCATGATATCTCCACGGGAGGAAGGAAAACTGCTGGTGAAGATAGTGGCTGACCTTTTCAAGACTACAAAGGTTCTAATTTTTTGTACCAAAACTTCTTAAGGACACTCTTCCAAAGACCCTGTTCGAGAAAATAAGGGCACAGAACCAAAAGGTCTCAGCAGATGATTGGAAGGTAACCACTGAAAGGTTGTATTTGATGGCCAAACCATTACAGTAGAAGTCGGCAAAAAATCCCTGGTGGCAATGTGAGAACAGATCTGAAACTGTACTTGGGATTCTTGCAGGTTGTCATCAGAATAATCAAAGACATCAGAAGAAATCATGGCAACAGGTTGGAGGGTGCAAATGTTGCAGATAAACTTGCAACACAGTAAATAGGCAACTGCTGCCCTGCGCCATCATCTGGGATGACAGCAAGTGGACGTGGCCCTCAACTAGGAACTCTGTCTATACAAAGGGGGTGTTTCAAGTCTAGGAGCAGCTGGAGGTACATTGATTTACACTAAAAATCTAAACAAGTCCAGAATATGCATTTATGGTAAGAATGGAATTTTTTTCATGGTGATGGAAGACCTCTGTTCCAGAGACTTAATTACCACAAGGAAGAAATAATTTGAGGAAGGAACCACAAGGGAAATTTAATGGTCTCAGTGTATCTTCCTTACAAGGACAGTACTAATTCTTTCCTGGAAGTGAGGGGATTTGTAGATAGCTGCTCACAGCAGAATGAACAACTGCTGGTTGGTTGTGAAGCCAACAGCCACAACCTGATGTGGGGAAGCAGCAACACCAACACCAGAGGTGAGCACATACTTGAATTTCTTCAAGAAAATAGCCTGAAAATCTTGGACAGGGGTAGCAAATTTACTTCCGGGAATAGAAGAAAGGAAGTAGCAACAGACATAACTTTCTGGTCCACTCTAATGGGTAGTTACGTCAAACAATGTCATGTGGCCGTGGAATCTAAACACATGTTTGTTACATTTTGGGTTGAAATGGGTGTTAAACAAACCTTGGTTTACAGGAATCCTAATGAAACAGGCTGGGACCCGTATGGGAAAGACCTAAACTCATGCTCGTCCTAAGTCAGGATCTCGATTAGAAATCCAGCATATTTTGAGGAAATGGCGCACATAAAGTGACATATGACATTATGACTTCATATTTAGAAAACTGCCCAATTACCTAGAAATGCACAAACAGGAATGTATCTTTGTGGAACAAATTTATGAAAGTGCATAGGAAGTAGGTAAGAAGACTGTTCAACCTTGCAACGAAGAAAAGAGACAACCTTGTGATCAATCAAGTGAAGCTGTCTTCCTGCAAGGTATTCTGTGAGCAAGTGGAAGGTATAACTACTTGTGCTAGATTTCATAAGATCCTCACTAGAGTACCAACTAATCCAGCAGGCACTCTGTGGAAGGAGGAAGTGAGTATACAAGAACAGCAAGTGAAATGCTAGACATGCTCCTGACAACACTCTTCCCTCAATGCACTTGACACACTTTCCTCAATCCATTCCCTGGGGGACATTGTTTTACAGGTAATCAAAGGGAAAACTGGGATTCTACCAGAGAATGTGTTGATTTCAAAAAAATCCAATGGGCAGAGGGAAAATTTCAATTGTTCAGGTCACCAGACACAGATGGTATCTTTCCATTTCTACTGCAACAAGCAGGAGACGACTTATTTAGGTTCCTACATAGATGTAGATGTAGAAAATTTCTCGGCACGCGGCCTCTACCCATACTCAATGATTCTAGTCACTGTTCTGTTTCTACTGAAGACTAATCAATGTCTATATATCAGCCACTATTTCTATCTCACTTGATGATTAGAAGGCATGATGAATGTTATGCAGGAACTCCCTAGCCGGACTCGGACTGACTTACAACTTGTAGCTCCCAACATCTCTCTCTCTTGCTGATGGTGCTGCTGCTCCCGGGGGAGCGATTCTCCCAGGAAGTGTAATTGGTTTGAGTGCAGCAAATTTCCTGCTGCGGAAGGATGTCCAAGATACTTCCGGTAACAACTCTCACAAATTATTCTTGTATAGTTAATTATTACAACACAGAATCCATGGTTAGAGCTGAGGCAAAAAACAGATGAAGCTGCTGGTGCCGGCACAAATGGGGAAATCTAGACTAGAGACAGCAGTATCTCTAGGGAAGTTGGCAACAGTATTCCAGGCAGATACATCCACTATCAGAGAGTGCGCAAAGGAGAATTTGCACAGGTGCTGCAAGGATCACAGCATCTACATTTATTCAGACAGCCAAGCAGCTCTGGAATCTCAACCCCTGCAACAAGATCAAAGACTGTTGCAGAATGCCTTGGGAGACTAGAAGAAAGCAACATGTAAATCTAATCACCCAGAGATTAGTAACACTGAATAAGCTGATAGGCTGGCAAGGGCAGGCGCAAAGACTCCAATTATTTGACCATAACCTATCCTAACCATCATTAAGGCAATGATAAAATCAAAACTATCTAGCTGGATCAGGAGGCATAATATTGGACTACAGTCCAAAACAAAAACATGACAAGCTACTAATACCAAAGCTACATTTCAATAGGAATTCTGTAATCTTGATTGTGAACAGAAAACAAGACTGACCTCATGGTAGGACTCTTGACTGGCCATCAGAATTTTACAAAACACCAACATACAGTAAACACAGCAGGTATAGAGGAAGAAGCCTGTAAATGTAGTCTATGTGATGAGGAGGATGAAACTGCACCACATTAAACAAGCTGGAGTGGCTGGAGGTAGTGGTCATGTGTGCCTGAGGCGTGCTTGCTAACGTGTATATATATATATATATATATATATATATATATATATATATATATATATATATATATATTAAAAACAAAGATTCCAAGACTTACCAAGCGGGAAAGCGCCGGCAGACAGGCACATGAACAAAACACACAAACACACACACAGAATTACGAGCTTTCGCAACTGGCAGTTGCTTCGTCAGGAAAGAGGGAAGGAGAGGGAAAAATGAAAGGATGTGGGTTTTAAGGGAGAGGGTAAGGAGTCATTCCAATCCCGGGAGCGGAAAGACTTCCCTTAGGGGAAAAAAAGGACAGGTGTACACTCGCACACACACACACATATCCATCCGCACATACACAGACACAAGCAGACATATTTAAAGGCCTTTAAATATGTCTGCTTGTGTCTGTGTATGTGCGGATGGATATGTGTGTGTGTGTGTGTGTGCGAGTGTACACCTGTCCTTTTTTTCCCCTAAGGGAAGTCTTTCCGCTCCCGGGATTGGAATGACTCCTTACCCTCTCCCTTAAAACCCACATCCTTTCATTTTTCCCTCTCCTTCCCTCTTTCCTGACGAAGCAACTGCCAGTTGCGAAAGCTCGTAATTCTGTGTTTGTGTTTGTGTGTTTTGTTCATGTGCCTGTCTGCCGGCGCTTTCCCGCTTGGTAAGTCTTGGAATCTTTGTTTTTAATATATTTTCCCATGTGGAAGTTTCTTTCTGTTTTATATATATATATATATATATATATATATATATATCAGCGCGTGTGTGTGTGTGTGTGTGTGTGTGTGTGTGTGTGTGTTTTCCTTTCCGAAGAAGGTTTTGACCGAAAGCTCAATGTGTAACTGTCTCTCATTATGCACGCATGCAACTGAATACAGCAGATTATCCCTTTTATAATATTGTTGATTTTCCAGCCTGGACTTTCCACATCTTATCGTCCAAAGTGAAACTCTGAAGAGAAGACAGAGAATATTCATGTTGGTAGAGCCTGATGAAATCGTGTCTAATAAGGAACCAGTAAAGAGTCTCCTATTACTTTTTAAGGGTACCAGTTGGCTTACTAGAATCACAGGGAGCGAAACCACACATATAAACTCTGTTTCACTGCGTGCAACAGTGGGCTTAGATGATTGTTGTTTTCATCCCCCGCCATAACTCAAATCAAATCAAATCAATTCTGTAAAACTGATGTGTCTTTTTCTCAAAACTAATTCCTACTGGGCTGGTCTTTCTTAAAATGTTACATTTGACTGTCAAGGCTCCATCAGTAGAAGTTAATATTTCAAGTATAAATTACCAATGGGTTGTTCCACGAAGAACTCTTAGAAAAATTCTACAAAAGGATCATCTGCAATAAAACTTACCCAGTCCAATGTTGGAAATCATTTAGTTTTCATGAAAACCCTACCATATTGAGGAGTGTTCCTTGTGAAAATACACCACCATACAACTACTACTACCCAACTTCCTATTCTAGTACCAGTGGATTTCTTTCCTTTAAAATATATAAGAAACTTCCACATGGGAAAATATATTAAAAACAAAGATTCCAAGACTTACCAAGTGGGAAAGCGCCAGCAGACAGGCACAATGAACAAAACACACACACAGAATTACTAGCTTTCACAACCGATGGTTGCTTCTTCAGGAAGGAGAGGGAAAGACGAAAGGATGTGGGTTTTAAGGGAGAGGGTAAGGAGTCATTCCAATCCTGGGAGCGGAAAGACTTCCCTTAGGGGGAAAAAAAGGACAGGTGTACACTCGCGCGCGCACACACACACACACACACACACACACACACACACACACACACACACACACACACACACATACATACACAGACACAAGCAGACACAAGCAGACATATTTAAAGGCAAAGAGTAAGGGCAGAGATGTCAGTCGAGGCGGAAGTACAGAGGCAAAGAAGTTGTTGAAAGACAGGTGAGGTATGAGCGGCGGCAACTTGAAATTAGCGGAGGTTGAGGCCTGGCGGATATCGAGAAGAGAGGATATACTGAAGGGCGAGTTCCCATCTCCGGAGTTCGGATAGGTTGGTGTTGCTGGGAAGTGTCCAGATAACTCGGACGGTGTAACACTGTGCCAAGATGTTATGGCCATGCACCAAGGCATGTTTAGTCACAGGGTGATCCTCATTACCAACAAACACTGTCTGCCTGTGTCCATTCATGCGAATGGACAGTTTGTTGCTGGTCATTCCCACATAGAAAGCGTCACAGTGCAGGCAGGTCAGTTGGTAAATCACGTGATCTTGGCACAGTGTTACACCGTCCGAGTTATCTGGACACTTCCCAGCAACACCAACCTATCCGAACTCCGAAGATGGGAACTCGCCCTTCAGTATATCCTCTCTTCTCGATATCCGCCAGGCCTCAACCTCTGCTAACTTCAAGTTGCCGCCGCTCATACCTCACCTGTCTTTCAACAACTTCTTTGCCTCTGTACTTCCGCCTCGACTGACATCTCTGCCCTTACTCTTTGCCTTTAAATATGTCTGCTTGTGTGTGTGTGTGTGTGTGTGTGTGTGTGTGTGTGTGTGTGTGTGTGTGTGTGTGTGTGTGTGTGTGTGCGCGCGCACGAGTGTACACCTGTCCTTTTTTCCCCCCTAAGGGAAGTCTTTCCGCTCCCGGGATTGGAATGACTCCTTACCCTCTCCCTTAAAACCCACATCCTTTCGTCTTTCCCTCTCCTTCCTGAAGAAGCAACCATCGGTTGCGAAAGCTAGTAATTCTGTGTGTGTGTTTTGTTCATTGTGCCTGTCTGCTGGCGCTTTCCCGCTTGGTAAGTCTTGGAATCTTTGTTTTTAATATATAAAATGGCTCTGAGCACTATGGGACTGACTTGCTGTGGTCATCAGTCCCCTAGAACTTAGAACTATTTAAACCTAACTAACCTAAGGACATCATACACATCCATGCCCGAGGCAGGATTTGAACCTGCGACCGTAGCAGTCGCACGGTTCCAGACTGTAGCACCTAGAACCACTCGGCCACTCCGGCCGGCGGATTTCTTTCTTTCTTTCACCAAAATTAGATCTTTTGAAATAAATGTAACATGACTCTTATAGTTCTCACTCTCAAAAGACTACGACTGATTCTTTTTCTTCTGACATGAAATCATTTACCAGGAACTTCAGATTATACAATAATAAATGGGTACATAGAAAACTAAATGTGATTTATAGGTGGTTTTCCAGAAATACTGCTCTCTCTCTCTCTCTCTCTCTCTCTCTCTCTCTCTCTCTCCCCCCCCCCCTCCCCCGACTCCCCTTCACCAGCCCTGCCCCCCCCCCCCCCCCACACACACACATACACACGAACACACACTGCAATAAGTATCTAATTTTCACTCTACTTATGAATGCTGCAGCAAAAATGAACTTAAAATGGTACTGAACCACAAAAAATTTATGATGCTGACGAAGCATCAAAAGGAGCGTTAAGAGAACAATGTTGCATTCAAAATAACTTATACTAGCTTTATTTAACTGGATAGATGAAAAATCTACTCACCAAGCGATGGCAGAACACAGAACACACACGTAAAAGACTGTTGTAATTGGCAAGCTTGCGGAGGCAGTGGTTCCTACTTCAGGCAGAAGTGTTGAAGGGGAAGAGAGAAGGGTGAAGAAAAAGGACTGGATAGGTCTAGCAAAAGGGGTAGATTTGGGGAAAATTACCCAGAATCAGGGATGACTTATCTTATGGAACGAGAAGGAAAGACTGACTGTGTGGGACTGCATCAGATGATATTTGAAAACCTCAAATCTTGCCCAATGCAGTCTCCAGCAATCAGTCTTTCCTTCTCATCCCATAGGGTAGGTCTCCCCTGACCCATGGTTCTGGGTGACTTTCCCGAAATCTACCCCTTTTCCAAGACCTCTCCAATCCTTTTCCTTCACGCTTCTTCCTCCCCCTTCAACCCTTCTGTCTGAAGGAGGAGCCACTAGCTCCGAAAGCTTGCCAATTTGAACAGTCTGTTACGCGAGTGTTCTGCCACCCTTTGTTGAGTAGATTTTTTATCTATCCAATTAAATTACATTAACTTCCTCATTTTTGAGAACTCAAACAAATTTCTATCCCAACTTTACAAATCAGTAATATATCACATATTTTTAGGAACACATTAATACGGTGGAATCCATGTAATCCCGTTGTGCTCAGTAATCTTTGAATGTAGATAATAGAGAAAAGAATAGCAATCAATTGCAAAATCCACCATTTTATTACAGCAGATGTAGATTTCACCCCATGTTTCATTTAGTACTTAATATCGGTTAGTGTAGAGCACAAAGAAGTCTACAATGAACGGAACTTCATGTAAGACTCCTGTACACTCTATACCACCAACCTAATATTGCTTACGAAATGACACTCTGGACTAAATGACACCTGTTATTATATGCAGTGCAGATGACTATGTTGAAATCCAGATATGCTGCAACAAAATGATGGATTTCACGATCAATTGGTACTCATTTCTCCACAGCATACGCATTAACACAGTCATGTATGAAGTGAATTCAATATCAGACTTTGCGGTATCAGGTAAAAAACAGTTTGTGTGTGAGCTCTGTTTCTTGTTCTTCCAGTAAATGTTGCAGTAAACTAATAAGCTTTATGGTGCAGCATGCAAGGATCTGTCAGTTTCACATTTAAATCCTAATGTTGCATGTACATAATTCCATTTCATCACAATTCCAAAATTAATAAAACTACACACTGAAGGACTGTATCATACAACATAATTGTGGTAATAACAACTAAATTGTCATAAAACAAAATAACAATTTATGCAAAGAGAGGCCACTAGAAAACATGTCATTACTAATCAAATAAACACTTACCATGCAAATTCTCATTAAATTCCATATTTCACATATCTGAAGTAGGAACTTGTAGGAGGACATTAAAAATAGCAGTACCCAATAAAAAAATGTCTTTCTACACTACATTGCGCCCTAAGCAATCTAATTGTGACTTCATGCATTTCCAATTGCTACTGAACAACGTTGTTTTTTTTTCCCAGTAGTATATAACCAAGATGTTCACTGTCTAACAAAGATATGTATACATACTTCCTTAAGACAATTAACTTTGAACCATCATCAATAAGAAAAAGAAAATGTCTCTCTATTCTTTAGCAACAGAAGAAAAGGGAAGTGCACAAAAATCTTGACGTTTCTTTTTTAAATTTCTGGTGTGAGGGAGACAAGGGGTATTTTATAAGCTATTGTGTAAGCATAAATAAATGATTCCAAATTATTATGTAAATAAAACTATCACAGATTCCACATGATCATGCTCACAAGAAACACATAGGGATGACAATCAGGAGCAAAATTCACTCATTTTTACTCATCTTGATGCATGGAACACTTCTTTTACCTGAGGTACAGAATATTTTCTGGAACTGATATACAGAGCACCTAAAAGCAGGAAATGTTTGTTGATGAGACAAAAATCTGAATCAGTTTATCACCAGCTCAATTTTCAAATATCACTAGGGTAATTCAGCTATGGAAGTAGAAAGCTGAGTATCTCAGTAATATGAAATACATTTTACAACACTAATAAAGGTAATTAAAAATTTTGCATAGTATACATATAGGAAAATAAGAAATAATAAGAAGAAAACATTTCAATTTGTAACTAAGGAAACCCTGTCACTGAAACAAAATTTTTAGTAGTAACAAAACAACTGAACAACACTGGAGAGAAGAATAAAAGAATGTGGAATAAAAGAAGACACTATTAAGTGAAAAACAAGGATATTATTTTTATATATTTTCCATATAAAATAACTTATTTCAAAATGTTCTCATATGAAATGATTATAATATTGAAATTTAAGTGACAATCAACAGCAAAAAATTAATCTGCTGGCAATCTGCCCCTAGCCTTCCTGAGCTCACAGGCAATATACAGAGTATCCCAAATATTTAGGACCAAATTTATACACTTGGTATATCATAAACTGATTACTATGAGATAAAGAAATCAATATTTAAACTGTTACTGCCATAAAACAGTACACATATTACAGCAAAATACTTAAGCTCAAACTAATTCAAAATGATGAGCATCATCCTCCAGACACACACTACAAGGGTGGACGAAACTCTGCCACACACTCTCACCTACCCATTGCACATTTTATAATGAAGACAAGCATCTACAACTCTACAAACTACTTACTTTCCAGATCCTACAAGGGTGTCATGTAATAATGAAATTATGTACTCCCACAGGAAAAGTTTTTTTACAATCCAATGATGATAGTATCTGTTCTTCAGGTTCTCATGAACATTAATATCACAGCACCAAAGTAGGATGTTGCACCGTACCACGGTGTTGAAACAACAAAATCTCATGGAGATCATGAAGTATAGTTTCTCACAACCGTGACAGCACATCATGAATGAACATAAGGTAACATGAAGCATGCAAGTGAGGTGGCAACAAATAATGTCCTCCTAGTCAATCTTATACAATTCCTGAACGAAAGTCAACAAGGGAAACTTCCTGCTAGTGATCCAAGATGAGCATAATATATGGATACTCAACCACTCCATATATGGCAACTGTAACAGCCAAAAACATCATGGTTGAAAGAGCACTCATCCATGCGCAATGCAAGTTTAGGAAGATTGGCACATGCAGTAGTGTGGTGGATAACTCATCAACAGAGCAGAACTCTGGATTCAAAATTATCTGGATCTATTGCTTAACCATAATCTTTATGACAGGGGTCTAATTGCTGCCCCACCAGTATTTTTCACACTGTACTTGCAGACTGTGCAATTAGCTTTCTTTGGCTTGAACAACCCAGTTTTTCTAACTTTATATCTACTATGATAAGTTTCTCCTACAGATCTTTTATGTACATATTTGTTCAGCTTTCCAGGTACTACAATCTGCTGCACCTTATAAGAAATGGATTTCTGTATGTTATTGTAACAAGTACTGCTCCATCTTCAAATCTAGTCATGAAATGTAGACTGTGGTTAAATCATGGATATACACGACAAATGAAAGTGGTGTGATTTTTCCAGATAACCTCAATGCCAATGCAGTATACAGTTATTTCTTATAAAACACAAGCAATTTACAATCACTTACTCCATACACATAACCCATTCAAGACCTCATACCTCCTGAAATCTTCATATTATCGTGCTGGTTCTTTATCTGTATAATTTTGACCTTAAATGTTTGGAACACCCTGTATAATGAACAAAACAATAGTTATCTACTGGTCAGCCATATCATTTTAACAGCTTTTAAATGGCATGCTGATCATAACAGTGGTATATGAAGGTTATATCATTTTACACAGATTAATGTGACCACAATATGACGTACATTCTTTCATTGGTCTGTGTAAAAGTTTATCCATACTGATTTACTGTACATTTGAGGTGTTAGGTAGTAGAAGTCGACACAAACAAGACTGAACTGTAGATAAGCTTTCATCATTCAAAGTCCCTCTTCAGGGCTAAAACACACACACACACACACACACACACACACACACACACACACACACACACACAGCCCTGCAGACAAAGTGTGTTGAGTGGCAGCAGGGGGCAAAACAAGGAGAGGGGAAGGGATAACTCCAGATGGCACAGGTTGTGAAGCAACAACTGAAACAAAATATCTTATGCTCAGCACTATGCTCTGCATTTGGCCTCACAGGCAGTGCATTTGTTTAGGAGGATATCTGAATGGTTGTAATGTCCACAAACAAGGCTGAAGCGGAGTCTGTATTTGACAGATGTTTTCATATGCAAGCTTCATCTATTACGGTGTAGAATATGCCTGTGATAGTACTGTACTACGATTTCTTGAATGGACACATGGAACAGGTATTGCACCTTGAGTCTCGTAAACAGGTATTACTCATGTATCAAGAGGCTAGGAGTAGGTATGGCAGAAGGATACACTACAATATTTCATAGATTGGGTAGACAGTAGAATACCACATTGTTAAGACACTGGAAGGTTTAAAAAAAGAGGTTCCTCATTTCAGAGCACTATTAAAAGTGGTGGAGGATGATGATAAGCTGTTCCAGTCCAGAGTGATATTAGGTAATACGGAAGGGTACTTCGTTGCTGTTGGTATAGGGAGTGGTTGGAGTACTATGAGCATGTGGAGATATGACAAGGGGGGTCTGTCTGTTGCATAGGTTTGAGGAGCAGCACCTGCTGTGAAGGGACTTTCAACACAATGGGCAAAAGGATTGCTTCTCATTGCAGATGCAATATCAATAGATGGCTGGACTGTATAGGAGAGAGACCTTTTGGTGTGAAATGGATTGTAATTACTGAAATGGCATTACTGTAAGTGATTGTTAAGCCTTATGTGTAGTTATTCTTATGGTTTTATTGGAGAGGTAGTTGTCCTTGTGTCTCACTGAACTGAAGAGGATCACAGCAAACGAACAGAAAGAAAAATATTAAGCCTGTGTAGGAATGAATGTCTTGGGCCTAGGACCAGGGCATGGATATATCATCAATGAGGCTGGCATGAAAGGGATTCAAGATCCTAAGTGACTAGAAGGATTCCTCTAGTTGGCCCACACAAAGTTGTCAGTAAGAGTGGCAAGTGGGTGACCATGGCTGTCCCCCGTATTTGTTTTTATATCTTCCTCGCAAATGTGAGATAGTTGTGTGTCAGGAAATAGCTGGTCATTTTTGTAGGAATTAAGCAGTGGGTTCGGGGTCAATAGGATACTGGAGGGGGGGAGGAGAGGGAGTGTTTAATGGCAATAGGATCACAGGCATGAAGTATGTTAGTATATAAGAAGGTGGCATCAACAGCAAACAGCCAGAAGCTAGGTGGTACGGCAACTAAGAAAATGGTTGACATCCTTGATACATGACATTAGGCTGCAGGCAATGGCCTGGAGGTGCTGATCAACCAAGGTAGAGATCATTTCCATGGGAGCACAGTAAGCAGTTTCAAAGGGGCATCCAAAGTGGATAGAAGCCTGGTGATAAAATGTAATGGGCAGTGAAGAGGCAACTGAGAAAATGGTTGGTATTCTTGATACATTACATTAGGCTGAGGGCAAGAGGCTGGAAGTGTTTGTAAACAATGAAAGAGATCATTTCCATGGGAGCACAGTAACCAGGTTAAAAGGGGCATCCGAGGCAGTTGCAGTTTTTGGATTTAAAATGACAATTTCATAACACATCTGCAAAAATAATTATTGGAAACAGAACATTCATCAGTTTAGACAGATATAGTTGATTACAAGAATGAGGCTCGATACATAGCCCAATACAAGATCAATAGATCTTTTAACAGTTCTAATCTTATCTCAATTTAAAGCATGTGGATAACCAAATTGAAAAACATTCTCTTGAACATTCAGTACTTCAAAGGCCCACTCATACAGACCTGTATTTATAGGCAACTAAAGTACGATCCACGAATGATGGTCGTTCATGCATGTTGAGGCAAAGACAAGGATTGCATTATTGTCATTATTGTGGCAGTACACGCATGTGGTGGCTTTCCACTTGAAGGAACCATATATCCTGCTAATTGTGTTTCTCGCTTGCTTCTGCAGAATTTATCACTTATCACCACTATCAGCGATGACAACTCGCAACAAATGGAATAGAAATTCACTCAACAACTCGCTAAGAGCACGCTTCATGCTCATATTAGCTACGGCATTAATAGCAAAGTATGCACAATGCTACTGAATGCTCACTGGCTTTTGGATAATATGTGATTTGGATTCACAAGCCTAAACTCAACCGGCATCATTTGTGACTCCAACTGTAGTTGCCACCATCTGGCATCAACAACAGGTTTCCTGAAGACCCTGAGTCACGGAGCCCATACCACCTCAGATTCTAATAACATGCAAGCAGAACTGGAACACAAAACTGTGTTCCTGGAGAATGGATATTCCTCTCAGCAGAAATAAAATGCACTACAAACAGCACAACAAGGAAGAAGATGAAACCTTCAAGACAACAGCCTACCTGCCATGCAAGGTGGCCTATAATGATGTATACAATGTTTCAATAAAACAATGTTACCAATGTAACTTGAACATAAACACATAACTGTTATATTTTTCTTACAAGTATTTCACTATCTGTTCTCCACAGCATGGTCCACCAATGCACCATTCAAACTGATATATGCCTGGAGATGTAGAACAATGTTGTAACAAGCAGCTTGACAGACCAGTAATAATATACTGTGGAACTCTTCCATGGTAGCTTCCCGTAATTCAGCCAAGCTGTGTTTATGGTGTTGATACACTTTGTCCTTTAAAACATACCATAAGAAAAAAGTCTGGTGGTGTAAAATTAGGAGACTGAGCTGGCCACTCCACAGACCAACATCGACCAAGCCAATGGTTTGGGAATGTTTCGTTCGGTCACTCTCGTACTTGTGTGACAGAGTGTGGTGGTGGTGGTGATTCATCTTACTGCCACCGAAGGTCATTTACGTCCAGTAGTGCACACAGAAAAGGACGCCCGTGAAATTTCGGCGTCCTAAACACAAGCTTTGTTTTCATTGGTATACATACTCCAGTGCCTACCCAATCCCTTTGCATGCAAAATACTACCAGTAGCATCACATTTATTGTTTAACCTTATGACTGCTAGCACAGAGGGGCCATTTCCTCCACACTTGACTACCATCCTCTGTCTCACTTTCGCATAATTGTCTGTTGCATAATACAAATGCACATTGTTCCATAGACCAACATTCCGCCGTGCTGTCTGGCATACATTAACCAGAATTACAAAGACTACATCAGTCAAAACATTATATGCATAATTAAGAGCCACTAGGCCACACATATATTGAAAATGTTTCTGTGAAAATAGGTCGACTACTAAGAAAACATATAATTAACACGATCTTGCATCCTCCATCAAAAATCTCACCATTTCCGGGATCAGTTGCAGACAACTTAAGAGCTTCAGGAACTCAGGTGGGAGTCTCTGGAGGAAAGGAGGCGTTCTTTTCGTGAATCACTATTGAGGAAATTTAGACACCCAGCGTTTGAGGCTGACTGCAGTACAATTTTACTGCCGCCAGCTTATATTTCGCGGAAAGACCACAAAGATAAGAGAGATTAGGGCTTGTACAGAGGCATATAGGCAGTCATTTTTCCCTCATTCTGTTTGGGAGTGGAACAGGGAGGGAAGATTCTAGTTGTGGTACGAGGTACCCTCCGCCATGCACCGTATGGTGGTATGGTGAATTGTGGAGTATGGATGTAGATGTAGATGTAGATGCACAAGGCAGGTGTTTGTAAGATACCATACACTAGGGAAAAAAAGAATCACAAAACCAAGGAGGAGTTACACGACTTAAATGAAAGTTAGTAAGTGTGTTTTACACCTGAAAGATGATGTCTACTCAAATTTCACACCAGTTGCACAAGAGTGCAATAGTGTGCACTATGGGGATGCAAATCAGGTTTCCTTTAAATACACACCATAACGGTTGTGAGCATTAGTTACCTTTGAGATTGGACATGACGAGTTGCTGTTAGTGAAGAATGTCTTTTAATGTGACAAAGAGGCCATTATCAACACCTCACTGAGTTTGAACGAGGTCATGTAACAGGACTACAAGAAGCTGGATGTTTCTTCTGCAATACTGTAGAAAGGTGTAGCAGGAATGTAGCCACTGTACTTGACGGGTGGCAGTGGTCGTCATGCGAATGTATGGTAAGAAGAAGACCGGGTTCCAGAAAGCCATGTGGCACTACTAAGAGGGATGATCATTATGTTCGGCATGCGGTTCTGGTGCATCATACTGCATCTGCAGCACCAATCTGAGAGGCAGTTGTCACCACAGTGACACAACAAACTATTACAAATCAGTAACTTCAAGGACAGCTCCTAACCAGATACCCTGTATGTATATTCCACTGATCCCAAACTATTGCCATATGCAACTGCAGTGGTATCAAACTAGGTCTCACTGGAGGGCAGGGTGGAGGTCAGCTGTGTTTTATGATGAAAGCTGGTTCTGCCTCGGTGTCAGTGATGGCCATGTATTGGTTAGGAGGAGGTCAGTTGAGGGGCTGCAACCTACCTCTCTGCATGCTAGATACACTGCACCTACATCTAGAGTTATGGTCTGGGGAACAATTTCGTATGATAGTAGGAAGCAGTCCATGTTTAACCCAAGCACCCTGACTGCAAATTTGTATGTCAATCTGCTGATTCGACCTGTTGTACCGCCATTCATGAACAGCATTCCAGGAGGTATTATCCAACAGGATAACACTCACCCACATACCACTGTTGTAATCCGGCATGCTCTACAGAGCGTCAACATGTTGCCCTGACCTGCTCTATCACCAGATATATGTCCAACCGAGCGCATATGGGCCATCACCAAACAACAACTCAAGCGTCATCCAAAAACAGCAATAACCGTCTCTGTATTAACCAACCAAATGTTATTACAGGTATGGAACTCCATCTTAGAAACTGACATCCGGCACCAGCCCAACACAGCACATTTGCATGCTTGGATTCAACATTCTGACAGTTACACCTGTTATTAATGTACCAGATTCCACATTTGCAAGGGTTTATCTCGCACTTACATCAACCTGTGACTTTGTTAATCACTGAAGTATGTTACCCAGACAAATGTATTCCTGAAATTTTATTACTCCATATTAATTATTTTTTTGGCTTTGCAATTCCCCTCCCCCCACTCACCGAAAAATAAATAAATAAATATCACATAGCACATATGGCAAACAATGAGTACTGTTCACTCTCAGCTACCAAATCTGGTTTCATACAACATTGTATTTCTACTGCTTATTCAATGAAACAAAAATTGTGACCTCTACTACAAACTTTTAGAACTCTGTTATCAATTTATCAGTGGAAATAAGACTGTCTGAGGCCCTTATCAATCAGGACAGCAGTTTCCAGTTAGGTAATGCATGGAATCCTGCTATAAAAATACTCTGTATGCTGCATAGCCAGTGTCCTCCAGCCATTTTACCATGTTAAGGTGGTCGGTCTGATATTGATGGTGAACTTTCACCATGGATGGAATTCACAGCAGCCCATAGTTCTGCAGCACTGCACAAGCGGTCTAGCAACACATGCACAGCGAAAACTGGCTGTGCTAGTGGGGTGTTAAACATGGAAGCCCGGAGTACTTACGCCATTGTACACCTGAAGATGGGCAGTGAACTCTGGGTCAAAATACTGTGTCATCAAGTTATTGACATCTTGGCAGTTTACTGGAAATTTATGGGGAACTACATATGCTGGGAAAGTTTTCAGTTTCACTACATTAATTAAGTTTATTAAAGCCAGAAACCCTTTATCATCCAATGAAGACAAGGTACCATTTTTCTAATAACAAATCATTTCTGTTGGCATCTAGTGACACGCAAGCCACACCACTGCTATATGTCTGACATGCTATACGTAATGTTGCCTGTCATGACAGTTGTCGGGCCTTCTGCCTTACTGCAGCTGGTCTACACCCACACAATTTTTCTTTGTGAACATTAAATAGAAAAAAAAAAAAAAAAAATTAAGCCTGAAAACTCAAATACACCAAACAAAAAGGAACAGCGACTACCGAGAGAAATACAACTAAAATCTACATCTGCATCTCCGTCTACTCTCCACAAGCCACCTTATGGTGCATGGTGGAGGGTATCCTGTGTGCGAGCATCACTTCCCCCTTTCCATGTTAGAGGACACAAATGGTTTGCGCAAAGAGCATTTGCTGGTGAGCCTATGTGGGCTTGATCTCTCAAGTTTTAGCAACTTTAGCACCTGTAACACCTAATTAAAGACACGTAACGTGTATCCGCAGGACATGTGGCCTTTAGTTGAATAAGTGTCTTGATGATCTCTCCATTGGCAAAAGATTCCGGAATAGTCCCCCATTCGGATCTCCGGGAGGGGACTGCCAAGGGGGAGGTTACCATGAGAAAAAGATTGAATAATCAATGAAAGGATAATGTTCTACAAGTCGGGGCGTGGTCAAATGAGTATCGGGTAATATCAACAGCAGCAGAAAATGGTATACCAGGTGTAGGATTCGTTATGAATAGGAAGGTAGGGCAGAGGGTGTGTTACTGTGAACAGTTCAGTGAGCGGGTTGTTCTAATCAGAATCGACAGCAGACCAACACCGACAACGATAGTTCAGGTATACATGCCGACGTCGCAAGCTGAAGATGAACAGATAGAGAAAGTGTATGAGGATATTGACAGGGTAATGAGTATGTAAAGGGGGACGAAAATCTAATAGTCATGGGCGACTGGAATGCAGTTGTAGGGGAAGGAGTAGAAGAAAAGGTTACAGGAGAGTATGGGCTTGGAACAAGGAATGAAAGAGGAGAAAGACTAATTGAGTTCTGTAACAAGTTTCAGCTAGTAATAGCGAATACCCTGTTCAAGAATCACAAGAGGAGGAGGTATACTTGGAAAAGGCCGGGAGATACGGGAAAATTTCAATTAGATTACATCATGGTCAGACAGAGATTCCGAAATCAGGTACTGGATTGTAAGGCGTACCCAGGAGCAGATATAGACTCAGATCACAATATAGTAGTGATGTAGAGTAGGCTGAAGTTCAAGACATTAGTCAGGAAGAATCAATACGCAAAGAAGTGGGATATGAAAGTTCTAAGGAATGACAAGATACGTTTGAAGTTCTCTAATGCTATAGATACAGCAATAAGGAATAGCACAGTAGGCAGCACAGTTGAAGAGGAATGGACATCTCTAAAAAGGGCCATCACAGAAGTTGGGAAAGAAAACATAGGTACAAAGAAGGTAGCTACGAAGAAACCATGGGTAACAGAAGAAATACTTCAGTTGATTGATGAAAGGAGGAAGTACAAACATGTTCCGGGAAAATCAGGAATACAGAAATACAAGTCACTGAGGAATGAAATAAATAGGAAGTGCACGGAAGCTAAGACGAAATGGCTGCAGCAAAAATGTGAAGACATAGAAAAAGATATGATTGTCAGAAGGACAGACTCAGCATACAGGAAAGTCAAAACAACCTTTGGTGACATTAAAAGCAACGGTGCAACTGTGCAACGGGAATTCCACTGTTAAATGCAGAGGAGAGAGCAGATAGGTGGAAAAAATACAATGAAAGCCTCTATGAGGGTGAAGATTTGTCTGATGTGACAGAAGAAGAAACAGGAGTCGATTTTGAAGAGATAGGGGATCCAGTATTAGAAGCGGAATTTAAAAGAGCTTTGGAGGACTTACGGTCAAATAAGGCAGAAGGGATAGATAACATTCCAGCAGAATTTCTAAAATCATTAGGGGAAGTGGCAACAAAACGACTATTCACGTTGGTGTGTAGAATATATGAGTCTGGCGACATACCATCTGACTTTCGAAAAAGCATCATCCACACAATTCCGAAGACGGCAAGAGATGACAAGTGCGAGAATTATCGCGCAATCAGCATAACAGCTCATGCATCAAAGCTGCTTACAAGAATAATATACAGAAGGATGGAAAAGAAAATTGAGAATGCGCTAGGTGACGATCAGTTTGACTTTAGGAAAAGTAAAGGCACGAGAGAGGCAATTCTGACGTTACAGCTAATAATGGAAGCAAGGCTGAAGAAAAATCAAGACATGTTCATAGGATTTGTCGATCTGGAAAAAGCGTTCGACAATATAAAATGGTGCAAGCTGTTTGAGATTCTGAAAAAAGTAGGGGTAAGCTATAGGGAGAGGAGGGTCATATACAATATGTACAACAACCAAGAGGGAATAATAAGAGGGGACGATCAAGAATGAAGTGCTCGTATTAAGAAGGGTGTAAGACAAGGCGGTATCCTTTCACCCCTACTCTTCAATCTGTACGTCGAGGAAGCAATAATGGAAATAAAAGAAAGGTTCAGAAGTGGAATTAAAATACAAGGTGAAAGGATATCAATGATATGATTCGCTGATGACATTGCTATCCTGAGTGAAAGTGAAGAAGATTTAAATGATCTGCTGAACGGAATGAACAGTCTAATGAGTACACAGTATGGTTTGAGAGTAAATCGGAGAAAGACGAAGGTAATGAGAAGTAGTAGAAATGAGAACAGCGAGAAACTTAACATCAGGATTGATGGTCACGAAGTCAATGAAGTTAAGGAATTCTGCTACCTAGGCAGTAAAATAACCAATGACGGACGGAGCAAGGAGGACATCAAAAGAAGACTCACTATGGCAAAAAAGGCATTTCTAGCCAAGAGAAGTCTACTAATATCAAATACCGGCCTTAATTTGAGGAAGAAATTTCTGAGGATGTATGTCTGGAGTACAGCATTCCACGGTAGTGAAACATGGACTGTGGGGAAACCAGAACAGAAGAGAATCAAAGCATTTGAGATGTGGTGCTATAGATGAATGTTGAAAATTAGGTGGACCGATAAGGTAAGGAATGAGGAGGTTCTACGCAGAATCGGAGAGGAAAGGAATATGTGGAAAACACTGATAAGGAGAAGGGACAGGATGATAGGACATCTGCTAAGACATGAGGGAATGACATCCATGTTACTAGAGGGAGCTGTAGAGGGCAAAAACTGTAGAGGAAGACAGAGATTGGAATACGTCAAGCAAATAATTGAGGATGTAGGTTGCAAGTGCTATTCTGAGATGAAGAGGTTAGCACAGGGGAGGAATTCGTGGCGGGCCACACCAAACCAGTCAGTAGACTGATGACCCAAAAAAAACTACCTAATATACCTAACACTACTAGATACATTGCATGTGTAAGTGGGATCAGCCAAAGGAGAATCCTGAGAAAACATCACTCCAACGTATTTCACCCTTTCCACATTTTCATTTAATCAACAATTTCATGGCAATGACTTTCAACACTTGTTACAGCTCTCTGAATGGTATCTGTAAAAACTAGCAAGTGATATAGCACTTCTAGGCAACATTTTTGTTTCTGGATGAAGCATCATCAACAAACCATGGACAAACCAATCATTCCAATATGTACCATTGGTCAGCCAAAATCCATGAAGAAAGTAGATATATCATCACCTAGGTTGATAACACAGTGTGGGCTTTTCGGGAAAAGTACTACTGCTCCATGTTTACTGACAGCAGTCTAATTATATAGTAAAGTGTCTACAATTCTTAACAGATATGTCGCCACAGTCATTGGAAGATACCCCACTAGATGTAAGGCAGTCCACGTGGTACTAAAATGACAGATTTACCACAAAATGGCCTGTGCACTTATCGGGCTTAACACCTCTGGACTTTTATTATAAATGGTGAAAATTAAAATATGAGGTCTGTAAAGAAACACGGTAACTTCTAAAGACAAGAAGCCATAAAACAAGGGCACATGCTGCCATAAGTCAAAACGAAATTGTGTGTGCAGTATTTTTTGTCCAAAATTACTTAACGGTTTGTATCAATGCTCAAATTTAACATTTTGTGCACTTGGTAAGACCATCTTACTAATTAACACATCAATCACACCTGTATTACATGATTGCTTATATTTGATATAGAACAGCAGATGCTTTGCACCAATGTTATCTTGTTACAATTTAATAAAGTACCACACACGTTGCATTAATGACGTTCTCTTTGAAGGCTCTTTCCAATGACAGAAAAAGTTACATAGTTTCATGAAAAAAAATTTAGAAGGAAGGAAGGTTGCTGCCATAATTTGGTAGCTATAAATGTTAAAAATTGCTTGCTTATAACAGAAAATTTATCAGATTGTCCACTACAGCTCAGCAAAAACCACACCTCAATGTATTTATGTATTTTGGGTGGTCTGTCTTAGGTGCCTCATCATTTACAGTCAGATGAACATTGATCATGGATGGTTACACACATCAGTTCCTAAATATGTATGTATGTATGTATGTATGTATGTATGTATGTACCAAACCTCCTCCTAAACCACTGGGCTGATTTCAACCTAACTTAGGACACTGTCAGGAGAGGATCGCTGTGGGGTAAGAACCACCTACTTATTAAAGGGATAGGGTTGGGGGTGAAAAACTAGTGTAACTCATGGTGAATAAATTCACAGAATTTCTTCATCCAGTATTTGAAAATGAGAGCACTTTGTAACTTCCAACAGACTCAACACATAATTTCTAACCTTTACGAAACTTTTTCTTGCTGACAAATCCTACTTAACGATGAAAGGAAAAAAGTTTATCAATCACTACATTTTTGTTGTTCATGCAGTAAAACTGTCACATGCAGAATGAAGTTTAAATATATTTTAATTCTCTAAAGTTGCCTATAGCTGGCTACCATACATGGTACACACTATCTGGAAAGAAATACTGTAGGTGTAAGAACCAGCAACTTCCTATTGGGGTGGGGTGATAACATGGAGATAGATGGGAGAGGGGGAGAGGGGGGGGGGGGGGGTTAAGAGAGGCACAAGTAGAATGTGGGAAGGAGGATAGGGACATATTTATGAGGGAGGAGGAGATGGACACAATGCATGGAGGGGGAAATGGACAGCGAAAAGGGGAGAGGTTGGGATGAAAAGAGAGAAGGAAATGGGTGTAGAGAAGAGGAGGAGGAGATGGGCATACTGAGAGGTAGGAGGAGATGGACAGAAAGAGAGAGAAGTGGGGGGAGAAGGCAATAGAAAGAGAGGGAGGTGGAGGAGATGGACAGAGAGGGTGAGGAGAAGAGGGGGGAGAAGAATAAAGACCAATGGAATTGGAATAAATACTTATCCGAGCAACACTAGGTACTCAGCTAGTATCAAATAAGTAATTTGGTCATCTTCAGATTGCCTGGATGTAATCATAAAACAATGTAAAGTGAAGTCTTGTAGTAATCATTAAACTTCTGCACAAAGGTACACTAATAAATACAGCAGGGTTATTACTAATGGCAAAAGATATTCTCACTTTGAGTAAATAATACTCAGAAAAATAAATAATCATTGTGCCTTTAATACAGCACTCTGCAGTTAGCTTTATGCAACATCCACATTGGAAGAGCAACAGTAAATGCAAAGCAAAATTCACCACTGTAGCTAGACCACTTACAGCCACTAGAAAAAGAGGCACAGACAACACAAAGCCCTACAGGACCACATCCTCTTGTATTCAGGAGGTGGGGGGGGGGGCTACTGTGGGAGGCTCCAACTAGAACCCAGAAAGTATTAGGGTGCAATCAGAAGCTCCATACAAAAACCATGTAGGGTTACGAGGATGTGATGACATGCTGTGGTGTTATAAGACTTTTAAATCTTAGACAGTCATAAGGATTTGACACTGGAGGAAAGCTGACCATATAGCACACTACAGGCACAGCAAATTGTCAGCAGTTGAACAGTCTTGGTAAAAATGGCCTTGGGACAGAGGCAAATGATTCAGACTCAATTTGCTGAGAACATTAGTGAGGCTGGTTTTGTGATAGTTGCTCATCTCAAGTAGGTGTTTACCAGGTTTCAGTACTGTGACAATCCCACTTTCTCGCCATCGAGATGGGAACTCTCACTTACACTCACACAAATTGCAAGAACATGTATGGATGAAAATGGCAAGCATGTGACTTTGGTAATTATCTGACAGGTATTTGAGCATTTAGCTATGGATGTGGTCTGGCCCTGAAGCCTTATCAGGGATAAAGCACTGGGAAGTTCCCATTCACTGAATGGAGCATTATATTGCTCCAGGTAACATTTAGTGAAAGGTAAACGAATTCTCTCCACCTGCACTTTGAGGACACGAAATGCAAGCTGAAAATTCTCAGAAACAGAAGCTTGAGCATAACATACAGCAAAAACTTCAGTGACAGCATCTGGGTCAGTGTGGACAACAACATTCAGGGAGACACCAGGTACACTTGTGGAGGACTTGTGTCCACAGAGTATTTGAAACTTTGCCCAAACCTGTGAGGAAGATGTATGCAGTCCAATGGTAATAACATAACATTTCCAGCTGTCCCGGTTCTGTCATTTTATCAAGTGGCAAACATAGGCAAAGAGCCATTGATGGATATTGCTTACGACTTTGGAGAGCTCATTGGTGATTTCTAATGGCCACTGCGATTTTTTAAGCCCACCAAGGCACTGTCTTCAGACATGAGGATTCTGAGGAATCGGGGCTCACTAAGTCTGCTGCTGGTAGACCAGCTGCAGCTGTGAATTGTACAGCTGCATCAATACTTCCATGTGCAGGGTGGTAATAGAGACGGCAGAGGCAAATGCACCCCAGGCAGCATCGGTCGCCCAGATGATTGATGCTGAGGGAGGCACACGATGATCAGAAAATGATCACTGTCTCACAGACCATCATGGGCTCTCCAAGGATGGAGGATGAAGACCATGGCTGCAAATGGAAAGGTCAAGGACTGAATAAGATCCAGATTGGTTGGTTGATTTGCGGGAGGGGACCAAACAGCGAGGTCTTCAGTCCCATAGAATTAGGAAAGGTTGGGGGAGGAAGTCAGCCGTGCCATTTCAAAGGAACCACTCCACCATTTGCCTGAAGCAGTTTATGGAAATCATGGGGAACCTAAATCAGGATGGCTGGACGCGGGTTTGAACTGTCGTCCTGAAAATGAGTTGAGTGTGCCAACTCCTGCACTATTTCACTCAGTGTAAGACCCAGATGCCACACCAAATTGTGTCGAGGTGCCAGTATTCAAGGGACAAAGGTGAGCTCTGCAGGCTAAGTTTAGAAAGCTTTACTGCACCAAGTGGTTGAGGTTCCTCTCCACAAAGAGTTGTGTGCACTTAAGTCACCCGAAATGAAGAAGGGTGGGGGCAGTTGAGAAATCACTGCAGACAATGCATTCTCAGGCACTTCACCATGGAGAGGAAGGTACACACTACAGACAGTAAAATCCAGAGATGCCCTCACATGAACAGCCACAACCTCAAAAGTCACAGAGTGGCATATGTTCGCCGTAGCCTGCATCCAGAATGTACATCCGAACTCCACTCGACACACTGTCATAGTCAGCTCAATTCATAAATAGCCCCGACAGCCATGAAGTGTACAGGTTTGCAATGCTGGGAACCAAGTTTCCCATATGGCAATGCAGAAACCATGGGAAATACATAAGAAATGTCATAGCTCAGCCATGTGGTGAAAAAAACTGCTGCATGCTATCAGTATCCTGTGGGGTTTTAAAGGGACCAAGAGACAGGTCTGCTGCCTGGCAAGGGAACCACTCGAGGTGGATTCAGGTGTTTGCAAGAGCCTGTCTGCCCTAGTTTCAGGGACAGAGGAGGTACAGGAAGTCCTATGACCATCACCCTTTGGCTCCTTTAGCCTCTGGTTGGCATCCAGTTGCAGATCGTCAGAATCCTGTGAGGAGAGTGCCCAGAAGGACACATTCCTGGTGAGACACTGGAGGTTGGCGACCGACACCAATGCTCCCAAAATAGGTATGGAGGAAACAGTAAGACGGGGAGTGGGAGCCCAAACCACCATGAGGTGTAGTCTAGTGGCCCAAGGCCATGAGTCAGAAGCCAGGAAGGGTGAGGGTACCGTTGCTAGAAAGGATGACATAGCAACCATAGCAAACGTCACCATACAAACAGGATACCAATGATCATATTTCTCTTGGCCTCCGGATATGTAAGTCAGTCAAGTGTCTTGTATTCTTGGATTTTCTTTTCTGTTTGGAAGATAAGAGTAGGGAATGGTGCTCCCTGCAGTTAACACAGACATGGGGAGGGGCACAAGGAACGTTCACATGCAACTGGCATCTACAATTCCTGCAGACAGGACTGCTGTTAAATGTGAAGACATGTGCCAAAATCTCATGCTTTTGAAGCATCATAGAGAAAAGGGAACACAGGTTATCACACTGCATCAATACACCATCACCTTCAACTTTCCAGGCAACAAGTTGCCTTCAAAGCCCAAGATGAAGGCCCCAGTATCAATCCAATTGTCCTTTGTTCCCTGCAAAATGCATACCCCGTCACTCTGAACTGGCTAATAACTATGCCATTTGTCTGTAAAAGATGATGGACTCTACCATACTGACGTTGTTATGAGAGGTGATAGCAGGGCATGCCATTTAGTCAGAACTGAACCACTTTTCATTTTCGAAATTGTTGCTACTTCCGAAAACCTGTTCTCAAAGTGTTCAATGAAGGATAATGAATTTGTGGCCAAAAAGAAATCTCCATTGGTGCTAGAGAAAACTAAGCATTGTGCGGAGAATTTCTCCCTTTGTTATTCCCATGGCACAGCCAGGAAAGGAAACATTGTGGGGCCATATCTCTCTGCATTGCGGCAATCCTTTCCTTCAGAAGAACCTACTTGGGCTGTATGGCCACCAGCAAAAGAAAGTTTGAACTGTTTCACTTGCAAGTCACCCATCTTGATGCCACCTACTCCAAACAGGGGTTCTCCTCGCAGTTTCCTCATAGCTATAGCAATGGCTCCTGGTCAAGTAACAGTTGCCCATAGATCATGCACCCCAGCTGTGATGGGCACACTCCCTCGCATATGTGGGTAGTTTCCAGTGCAGATACTATTTGATGACCTACACCTCCCCCTCACCACCAACGCCCCCCCCCCCCCCCAAAAAAAAAAAGACTTGGCTACCGTGTAGTGTTTACGGTGTATTAATTTTGTCACTTCTGTAAAATTTGGAAGAGTAATGGTAGGTCGAATCCAATAATGGGGACCTTACATGGAAGGATAAAAAGTTGTATGAAGTTTGAGAAGAGAAAAAAAAAACAGTGCACAAAATCATAATCAAAATCCAAGCATGAAAACCATCCAATGGAAGTCAAAAGGGAAGAAAGAACATCAAAACGATATACTTGAAGCAGGGAAGGGAACTGACATTACAAGGGCCGGGACCCCAAGTTAACCAAGTAAATACTCATGACAGATGTGAGCTCCCCCTATGGGATTTATAAAGAATGATATAAGGAACAGGCAAAACTCATATATCCCAATAATTTTCAAAACCTTCTTGTTGACTATTTTATGGAGAAGACATATTAAAGTTGACTACCAGTCCACCTTACTGTTTATATTTAATAAGAGTATGTTGCCTTTACACCCTTGAGAGCAGCAATGTGCACTAATTGAAGCAACAGTTCGTACAGACCTCTCTGACATGGGTTACAACGCATTCTGTGCAATGCCAACATAGTAATCAAAATTCTATATCTTCATTTGAAAAGTGTATTTTCTAGCCTGAAATTTTGCAATTACATTTGCAAGCAAAGGAACAAGCAACCATTTCAACACTATGCATTGCAAACAGCACAGTGAGCCCATGTCTGTAGCCCTCTAAAACAGACATGGATGCATTTGAGCTCATCCAAAGACAACTGACAGCTGCAGGGCAGTGCTCACGGAAGGTTATGTTGATACACAAACTGGTTATGTTGATCCCTGCTCCAAGTTTTAGAAGCATTCAACATTGGGCTGAAACTGCTATGACAAACTTTAACCCTGCTCATCAAACTCTCAAGCCCTCTGACACTAGTGTATCATTGGTGGGGTTGACCAAGGACCTTCAGCTACAGATGAGTTCCTGAAACAACTGTTTTCCATCCAAGTTAAGGAGGCAGTGAGCAGAGACAATTTGAGCAATGGACCACATTTATCTACTTCAATGCCTGCCTTTGTTACATGTATTTTGACTTCAGAAAAATTGCCTTGAGTAATCCAGAGCATCTACTGCTTCTCATTTGAGGACAATATATACAGTACATTAAGGATTCGACCACTGAGAAGTTGAATTGGACAAGGAGTTAAATAACATCAAACAGAATTTAGTAGGACTATCAAAAGTGCTATGAAATAACTAACACGAAATACAGTTAAAATTAAGACAGACGTTTTATTACAAGGAAACAGAAAAAGGAGTACATTTTCTATAATGCAGTCATATTAGAAACACACGTACAGACACTTACATAGTGCCAAGGCTCATTCTAAAAATCAACAAAACATTTTTAAATTATAATGGAAAATCTTGCTAGAATATTAATAATAGAAGTGGTATACAATATTTACAGTCTTGTTTATGCGCCCTCTCACCCATTCAACACTTCAACTACACAGTAAATTATCGCAATTACTCCTCCTATTATCAATTATTACAACAAAAGATACTCCAAAGGAATGAGTGAATGAATGCAGTGTATACAGCAATATTGTTATATTCTGTACAGAAGGTACATGATCTCTATGAATAGTTACATAAACAGCAGGAAATTCAACTGCAATATGATAAATGAGGGGTTTCATTGTAAAAGTGGGACCAAAACTAAAGCACAATTCTTCTTTGTTAAACTTCGGGTACGATACTATAAATGACAAACACATTCTTCTAGAATAAAACAGAAAAAGCATTAAGGAACTGAAAGTGAAACTGATTATACATTATAAAAACTGAGTCTGCTGGCACAACTGACTTATGGCAGTAAACCATCTACTTTCAATGGAAAAATGCATAATTTCAAAACTGACATTGCTTAGAGTTCAACTGAGGGATACATGGTGAAAATTACTAGACACAAAGCCTAGATAAAGAAATAACTGTAAGGATCGCAAAACAAACTGAGTGGTAGGCTAGGAATGTAACGAAAATAGAATACAACAATAGAAAATCCAGGATGGAATGTAACAATATTGAAAAGGATAGTTCCTACTCACCATACAGCAGAGATGCCGAGTCGCAAATAGGTACAACAAAGAGACTGTCAGAAAATGAACTTTCGGCCCACAAGGTTATCACCAGAGATATAAAACACACACACACACACACACACACACACACACACACACGCGCGCAGGACCACAGTCTCTGGCTGCTGAGGCTGTGGTCTTAACGTGTGTGTGTGTGTGTGTGTGTGTGTGTGTGTGTGTGTGTGAGAGAGAGAGAGAGAGAGGGAGAGGGGGGGAGAGAATGAGAGAGAGAGAGAGAGAGAGAGAGAGAGAGAGAGAGAGAGAGAGAGAGTTGCATTTGAATGAGTGTGTGTACCTTCTATCTCTGACAAGGGCCTTGTTGGTCGAAAGCTCATTTTCTGAGTCTTTTTGTTATGCCTCTCCATTGTATGGTGAGTAGCTACTATCCTTAATATTTTTACACAAATGAAACATATGAGTGACACGTCTAGACAGGTGAATGGATAGCACATGGACTAAGGACACACTTTACTGGCTTTGAAGTGATACAGATTGAAGTGACAACCTAATGAGAGGTGGGCATTAACAAACATGCAGGAGCTACATGTATGTGTGTAGCTACAAATCATAATGCACAGGAGTCTCAAGGGCCCCTTTTTCCAACAGTTTATGTCAAATGGCTGATAATTATGTAAAAATAACATGAGCAGCAAGGACCAGCCCAAAAATGGTTCTAACAGAACAGAACTGGCAATTACATGTAACCTGAGAACAGATATACTGTACACACCTTTTCAACTTCCTGCCGATATTCTCCCTCCAATTTCTGTAACCTCTGCTGGATCTGTCTGTAGT
Organism: Schistocerca gregaria; assembly: GCF_023897955.1. NCBI lineage: Eukaryota > Metazoa > Arthropoda > Insecta > Orthoptera > Acrididae > Schistocerca > Schistocerca gregaria. The sequence goes on from NC_064924.1 coordinate 366,643,321, forward strand.
CAACAGAAAGCATAGACATCTGGCGTTCCTTCTCCTGCCACTGTAAATCTGCCTTCTGCCGAGCACTTTTTTCTTCATTCAGTTTTGCCTGTAAAGCTGAAAGGGCATACAGCAGATCAGTAATTTAGATTTTCGGTTACATAGAATAGAAAATATTACAGCTTAAGTAAAATACAAAGGTAGTTCAAAAAGTATCTGACTTATTTATAAAATCCATCTCTATTCTGCAGCATCTACACACTTCTCCCAACACTGCTGCCCCTGCTGGAAGCATCGCTGGAAAGCCTCTTTTTGTATGTTGTGCTGCTACTCCATTAAATTCTGCATATGTATTCCCTGTTCTGAAACCTAATCCCTTTCAGAGTTTTTTTCCATTTATGGAAAAACCAGGTGTCACCTGATGCTAGGTCAGTGGAATAGGGAAGCTGACAGACCATAGCAATGTTGTGTTTGGCTAAAAAAACTCGGAATTAATTGAGAACAGTTAGCACATGTACTGTCGTGGTGGAGGTGACAAATGCCCACTGCTCACAAGTCCAGCTGTTTGCATCTCACTGCTTCACAAAGACGATGCAGAACCACTTAGTAGTGCTCCATAATGACATTAGTACCTTCTGGGGTGTACTCATGATGGACTATGCCATTGGAATCAAAGAAGCCAGTCAGCGTCACTGTCGTATTGTTGCATATCTGTCTCGCTTTTTAGGATCTCGGGGATGATGGATGCTTCCACTGTGGTAAACTGGAACTTTGTTTCTGGGTCATACCCATAAACCCAGGACTCAGCACTCGTGATCACTGTATTAAGAAAGTTGGGACTACCGTTCGCAGTATGCAGCAGTCCTATGTGACCACTAAAGGATGTTGTTTCCGCTCAGTTTTTAGCAACTTTGACACAAATTTTGCTGAGATCCTCCTGAAGTTCAAATGTTCCTTTAAAATGGAACAAATGGATCCAATACTAATTTCAACCTCATCTGCAAGTGCTCTGATTGTGATTTCTCTGTCCTGCATCACCCGAATCTTTACGTGACCAATAACAACCTCATTTGTGGATGTGAGGGCATACCTGAACGTGCTTCACTCTTCACTGATCAGCAGCCATCTTCAAAGTGGCTGAACAACTCTTTTATTTGTCTAGTCCCCACTGATTTGTCCCAAAATACTTGTCAAACATTGCAGATTGTTTCAGCTTGAGAACTGCCAAGCTTAAAATAAAATTTGGTGCAATAACATTGTTCCACTTTTTCTGTCATTTTGCCCACAACACAAACTCCAATGATTAATACATACATGTGTTTACTTGTTAACAGATAACCAGCAACTGATTGTTTCCGTAGTTAAGGAAAAATCATGCATGTGTGCTATGTACACTAACAGAAAGGGAGTTTGCACCCAAATACCAGTGTCAGTTTCAACAGTTAAAAATAAGGTTGCATACTTTTTGAACAACCCCCCCGTAGTTCAGTGGTGGTAGTCACAAAGCAAGATAAAATTAACAAATAAATATATAAACATTATGATTCCACAGCCCTCAGAATTTGATATACTTTCATCCAGCAAACACTAATGAAACTTACAGCAGGAAAGGAGCACACCGGAATTAAAAGAAGTTACCAGTTCCATGCTTGAGGGTGTGAAGCAGAACAGGATGAGAAGAATTAACATTAGAATGCACAATTTAAATTCTGGAATTAAAAGCATAAAAAAATTAGTGTATGGATAAATTGACGTAGATCACACAATGAATGAATGGAAGGATTTTGTCAGTTGGTTTGATGTTGTACTCCATCTTCTCTTATTGAGTGGCTGAAACTAATTATATCGAAATCTTCTGCAATATACTTGCAAAAATTTGACTGTGCATGATAAAGTAAACATTAACAAGGGTTTGGTGATGATGGAGATAGGGAAATGGAGAACAGAGAAAAACAGAAATGCTGAGAAAAAGAAGTAGATCACAACAGAAGTTATAGGGACTGTTCGAACCGAGGGCATATGAATTGTAGGAAACACACACAAGTTGTGGATCGACTTCCCACAGTGAGGTTCTGAAATTCTGATGCCAGGAGGAATATCAATTCACTTGTTTTCTGAAATACAAACTACGATCTCAGCTATTATGCTGGAGGGCATGTACTAACCATCAGTACAGATTCTTTCACTGTGTTATTCATTTCTAGACACAGTTTTGTTGCTATTATTCCAATGCAAAAAGTTAAACAGAATTTCACACTGGCAATACGTAATGTAATTCACCTTATAAGTAGCCATCCCTTTGATAAAGTAAGTTTTGCAGTCATAAGATTACATTTGGTACAAAGAGAATATGTGACAAAGTTTCTGTGCGTTTGTCATAACAATGTGAACACAACAAAGCAAGGCACAGTTACACCAAAAATGCACATAAGTAAATCTAAAATTCATCAATAATGATGTTCCATGGACAAGTGACTGCTGTCTACTTGTCAAAAATCCATCAAACAAAAATGCAAGACCACAGTGTTATTGATCATGTCACGTATACCCAGATAAATATAAATGGAAGTTTGCGACATACAGCAAAGAAAGAGACAAGACCACTGTTATGCAAGGAAATAAAAATGAATTTTTAATAATTGGTGATACACTATTGAAAAATACTGCTGTCCCCAACTGCAAAATTGATGTGCCACTTGGCTTTAGAATGTAACAACTTGATAAACATTTTAAAATACCAAAAATTCAAAACAAGTGACATTGGAACCAGATTCTATAAAACATAATTACAGGGTGTCATTGTACACATTGGAAGAAATTCATTAAGAAGTACCAGCAAAGAGAAATTACTAGAGACAACCAATGTAATTCATTTCACAAAAAGTGTCTAAGTGAGATCCAAGTTCATACTTGGCAGCATTCCAAAAAGATGGTCTGTAAGTGACAAGCGTATCTCCAAGATAAAATGTGCCACCAAGGAACAGTGTGATTGTCTTGGGCCAGTTTTCATAGACCTGAACAACTTTCTTTGTTAAAACTGACTACGAAAAGACGGGACGCATTTAACTTGATCGGGTCTGTAATATCTGGCAGAATGTTTACAAAAGTCTGCAAAATCATTGGAAACAAGAGAAATTACTACAATCTGATCAAGGTGAAAAACCAAGCTGAAAAATGCAAATACAAGCACTAAATAATAATAACAACAATGATAAAGATAATAATAATGCAGTACAGACTATGCATTCCGAATACAGTCCACAACATGTAAGCCAGTAGAAGGAAAATTACGTGAAAGGACTATATCAGAATATCCAACACTGTGGTAACAAAAAAATCAGTAAAACACAACCACACATATTATGCCTCACTAAACATACTAACTAAAAGTCAGATGGGTAATCTGACAAAGGACTATAACTTATCCCATTATTTTTGTAGATCCAAACCTGCAGGTGGAGAAGCCTTTTCTATTTATTTCTTCATTTATTAATTTATTGACTTTAAAAAAACACGTTAAAGACTGTAAACAACAAAAGTGTGAGACTACCCTTAACTAAAGAAAATTATTTTGAAAGTATTGGTTTTATGACAGGTGACTCAAAAGTGTTTTGTGTACAGATCACCAGATGAAAACATTATCATCTTTACAAGGAAAAAAAATTAACTTACTACATATGAATGTGAAGCGAAATATTGTTATATTTGGAGACTTAAATATTTACATGGCAAAAGTGTCAAAAACAAGACAAGATTCTGAAGAAATGCTAATATAGAAAAAAATGGAGGCAAAAATGTCTGCACCCACAAGAGTGTCAATCTCAAGTCCAACACTTACTGACAATACTATTACTAATATTTGTAGATGTGATTCTGAGTCACATGTAATTCAAACAGAAGTGTCTGATCATCGTGGGTAGCTGATCTGCTCTTGCAGAAATTATGATATACTATCAGAATCAATATTAGAAGGAAACCTACCCAACAAATAAAGTTCAAGAAATCAACTAGGGGTGATGAACTATCCAATCACATATAAAGAAGCAAGTGAACAAACAAACACTCACACCATTGCTGGACATAGTAAACAACTCTTTCAGAGATTGAATTTTCCCCGAACAACTTAAGATATGCAGGGTTGTGCCACTGTACAAGAAAGGAGGTAAGGATGACCTCCAACAATTCAGTGACATCAGGTTTCTGAAAAACCCTGGAAATACGTAAGTATACACTAGTTGTTTATCTGGACAAACAAAGTTCTTGTATCACCTCAGCATGGTTTCAGAAACGGTAAATATATACGAAATCAGCATTTGGCAGTCTGACATTTACATTATTCAGTCCTTAGGTGGAAAACGTTGTATCTGCAATGTTTCTGTAACTCTACAATGCTTTCAACACCACTGCCCATGAAATTCTAATACAAAAATTATGGCACTCCACAGCAAGCAGGAGAGTGAATACAATCATACTTACATAACAAGAAATAATATGTATTGACAGGGAACTCATACCAGTCAGAAACCAAAGCCATTAAATGTGGAGGGCCACAGGGTTCGATAAAGGGGCCATAGCTGTTTACTGCGTTTGTAGTGTTAGAGTTGCTGAAGAGAAAGAGATGAAAATATTGTATGCAGATGACATGACAATACTGAACAGCGACAAAAACATGGAACAGTTAGTGTGAAGAGTGCATACAAGGTGTGTGAGAAATGTAACGAGACTGATTTTTTCTCTACCACAATTTTTTCAAACAATATTGCCGTCTTAAAAGGAAAAATGATCTGTGTCAGTGGAAAACTTGTGCTCTTGATAAAGAATGTTCCCATAGGCCTATTTCAACTTTTCAAAGGTGACGCGCATGGATTCCTCGAGTTTAACACAAAACTTGATGGCATAACATTGCTCTGAATTCCACTGTTCCATTTTCATAACACAACAAAAACACAATTTCACTGATAGTGTTCACAAAAATTGCATGACGTCTATACAGAGCTGAAACTTTTACTGAGCATTTGGAAGGGATCAACATGCCAGTCTACTCAAGTAGAACAACACAGCAGCACCAGATCGCCTGCATTGTTGTCAGTCTCATTACTTTTCTCACACATCTCATATTTCTGCAAACTTCACAGCACAATGGCACATGGAAAATTAGCTGGTTATAAACCTGAAAAGCAGTCTTTGCACATGGATTTAGAGATGGATGACACAAAGCTGGAAGACGAAGAATCCGCTAGATTCTTAGGTACTACTGCGGGTAGTGAGCTGAAATGGAAACAGCATATTCTGTGCAGAGTATACCATGGACTCTGAACTGCACACACAAAAAAAGAGGACTTTTGAAACATATAGAAACTACTTCAAACATCTAGAAATATCTAGACATCTGAACTTTTATATCATTGTAAATATATCTATTGAAATGATGTGGGACAAGTCCTGTATAGGATATGTATATGTGACATGAATTAACATTAATGAGCACATAATTATTTTTAGTCCTATTCGTGCAACTGCACTTAATTTTTTATTTTACTGCCTACCAGTTTTTAAGTAGTTCTGCTTAACATACATTTGATAGAGTTTGTACAGTTTCCAGATAGTACATATGTCTTAAGACCAACCTGTTACAAAGATAAGGACAGAAGAAATCATCAAAACTGTGTCCCAAATAATTATTAAATGGCTGCCTGCAAATAGACACTCATAATTCCAAGGAACCAGGGTAGAATATTCAGTTCTGTACACCAAATGGAGTAACAACAAGGACAAGTGTAACACATGAGCAGGAGTCACTGAACATTTCACAATGTTACACATTTTGCTGTATGTACACTGACAATAAGTGAAACTAAAATGGTTATATTATGAAAACTATTGTGGAAACTATTAAATCATGAGACAGAATTTCTGGCTATCACTTAGCATGAACAGGTGAAATAGTTAACATTGCCAAGAACCACATATAAAAACACACACAATATCATTAGCTGTAGGAACTATTAATTCAGAAGGTTAGTGTCATGTACATTTATATGCGCTTATTAGCAGCAGAATTTTGCCTTGTAAATGTAGGTACTGGCCACTGATACCGTCTTTTAATTTAATAAGCAAATTATGAGCTTTAAGCAGGTAAATTTTGTAACTTGTCTTTTCACATGATTGCTGGTTCCATAAACAAATCGCCACTGTAACATATTTTCACTCACTTGTGGCATAACAATTTAGACGATCATGAACATAAGAGAAATTAGGGCTTGAAGGAAGCACACAGACAGTTGTTCTTCCCTTACTCTATTTGCGAGTGGAACAGAAAATGAAATGACTTTGAGTAGTACATGGCATCATGTGCCATGCATCTTATGGTGACTGAAGGAGTATGTATACAGATGTAGATGTAGTGCAATAAAGTATGTACTACACAACACTGAGTCAATGAGAATAATATCTAATTTTCATCCATTATTATAAAACACATGAAAAATTTCTCCACTATCAAGTCATAGCTTAACATTTCTATGTACCCTAATACACAATTTGTGCATCAGAAAGCTTCTGACAATGAGTATAGTTCTGAGGGGTAAAAGAAATCCGTGAGTTACTCAGGGTGTCTTTCTTCAATTTCAGTCCCTAGTTACCAATCAGGTAGTTAGATGATTTGGATAATTCTGCAGGGAAAGGGCATTCAAAGAAAAATTTTTAAGCAGTACTACTGTTGCTTTAGTTATTCCACCAATAAAATTCTTTAAAGAATCAAACTCCAATGTACGAGAAATATACTTTACAAGTGAGATAATGTGTTAAATATTTTATGTTAAGCATGTAAGTGAGAACAAGTTTAGAAAAGGTTTGAAATTATATATAAGTTAACTGCAACTCACCAAGTGCCCTCATTCTCAAATAATGGATGAATATAGTCTGGGTATCTGTGTGCTGGGAGTTAAACTGCCTCTAGACATACTATTTCTAATTGTGATACTTTGTTAAGGTATTAAACCTTTAACATAAGATTATAAGTCTAAATGAGTAGATTATGGCAGCATTTTAATTTTTTTAATTTGGTAAACAGTTTGATGAAATACTGAATGAAAACCAAATTTTTGTTGCCCCTGGACATCATGACATAGGCAACCTGAAGCTGTGGCCAGATGACCATGCACAGGGTTAGTCATTTAGCAATATAGACATGTATTTAGGATCCATAGACATGATTTTAGGATTCAGGAGTACAGCTGACAGCATAAACAGTTAGGTGCAATATTGCAGTGCCTGTTTGTTTAGAAGTACAATGAAATGTTCCTTTGGACATGCATGCATCCGTGTCCAAAGGAACAGGTGTTATGCAATACATTAAATGTATTTGCAGTTGCAAATACAGTCAACCATCAGATTTTTAATGGAATGACAACAATGAAAATTTGTGCCGGACCAGTACTTGAACCCAGATTTCCTGCTTATGTTGAGCAGTCACCTTACCATTAGGCTACCCAAACATGACTCGAAGCTAGATCCAAATTTCCACATGTCACAAGCCATATGTCTACAATTTGCACTTATACATTCATTATATATACTCCCATACAGGGCAGACATCTTAAGTGAAAGTTGCTTGCCCAGTATTGGTGGATAAATACAATATTGACAACAATGCAGTGCCTGTGTCCTTCAGAGGTATGATTCAATATTTCTTCATACATGCATGCATGCATGCAAGCACTAAGCTTTTGGTTTCCCACAGTTGCAATTGCAAATACATTTCATGTATTTCAAAATGGCTGTAGTCACCGCAGTGCCTCTTCGAAAGGAACACTGCTTCATGCTTCTGAACAACACAGGCACTGCAATATCATATTTAACTGCCAATTCCATACAAGCAACTTTCTAATAAATGACTTCCCCTGTATAGGAATACAATTCTACATAATAACTACTAAGGTAAATTAATTTGCAAGACTAGGCAGTAATGAATAACTTTGGATTCAGTACAAAAGATGATTCATATTCACAATCATAAGAGTGCAAGATATATCAGGTATTCGCCTACAAAATTATTCTGAATTATTGCAGTCATTTCTTGATGGAGAATATTTTTTTACGATCTTTCAAATTTTTTAGGAACTGAGACAATTTCAACGAATACTGTGCATCTCATACAACATTTTCACACGAGTGCACTTGCAGACATATGACTGACGATGTATGGAAGTTTCGGTCTGGCTGTAAGTCATGCTCTCAGAGCCTAATGGTAAGGCAATTGCTTGCGATAAGCAGGAAGTGCATGTTCGAGCCCTGGTCCAGCACACATTTCCACTGTCGTCATTACATTACACAGCTGATCATTGTCCATGTTCACAACTGTGAATACAATTCATGTAAACAGTTTGAAGTGTTTATCTGAGCTATACTTTCAAGATAGAAGCAGTGGCTGTTAAAGTGTGTGTTGTAAATAGCAGACTTAAATGGCAATATAAAACAATATGTCATACCTTTGAATATACAGTCCATTTTTCCTGATGCAATAGGAAAAGACAAAATTACTACATTAATTTTCCATTTTTGCCACTGTTGACAATAAGAGTTCTGTTTTAATTTACTAAAAGTTTACAATTCTACATAATAACTACTAAGGTAAATTAATTTGCAAGACTGGGCAGTAATGAATAACTTTGGATTCAGTACAAAAGATAATTCATATTCACAATCATAAGAGTTCAAGATATATAAGGTATTTGCCTACAAAATTATTCTGAATTATTGCAGTCATTTCTTGATGTAGAATATTTTTTTACGATCTTTCAAATTTTTTAGGAACTGAGACAATTTCAATGAAAACTGCACATCTCATACAACATTTTCTCTGCTATCTGTTACTTCTCCCGTTACTGAATTGACCTTACACCAAAATATTTAGTAATGGCACAGAGATACATACCCCCCACTCCCCCCTCTGTCTCCCCTTTATCACCTCCAACTCCATCTCCAACTCCCTCTCCCTCCCCCTTCCCCCCCCCCCCCCCCCCCCACACTACCCTATTACTTGGAGTATATTAATTTCTAGTATTCCACTCCACATTCATCTTCTTCCTAAAAAGTCTCTTCTGTGCAATCCTCACCCAGATATGAATTACTAAATGTCTACTGGATTTACTTTTCTCTCTTTAATTGAAGGTTTCTATTGCCTGCTCTACCACATATCCCAAAGGTTCTCTTCACAAGTTGAGTGAGTGCATAAAAACAATCTTCATTCCCACAACAGTCTTTGGTGGTGGTGGTAAGTTCCTATGGGACCAAACTGCTTCAGTTGTCAGTTCCTAGGCTTACAAACTACTTACTCTAACTTAAACTAACTTACACTAAGGACAAAACACACACACACACACACACACACACACACACACACACACACACACACACACACACACACCTGCCTGAGGGAGGACTCAAACCTCCAAGGGGGAAAGCCGCACGAACTGTGGTAAGGTGCCTCAGACCATGCGACTACCCACGCGGCAATAGTCTTTCAAGCCCTTGATAGAATAGGAGAGATTCTTTGAAGACTTAGGCCACCATAGTATTTTGTATTCAAAATTTTGGCAATGGATTAGACTACCCAAGAAGCTAGGGCTTCAATCTTATGAAAGAATTTGCTGCAGAATTTCCTCAAAAGCTTAAGTTATATTAAATGATATCCACAAACCATCAGCACATATAGAATGAGTCCAAATCAGAATTCAATTTACTATATCATTCGAGTGGAGAATACATTTATATTCTATGGCACAACTTGAAATATTTTCCCCATATTAAAATGTATCTCAAGTTGTGCTGCTAATTTTCTTATTATATTTTTCAAGAAATGAATATGAAGGCCTGACAGGGCTAATCTCACCTTTGACGACTTCTATGTTTGCTTCCTCTTTGCTCAGAAGACGACTTCGCTCTGTTTCTTCATGTGCTCTAACTTCTTGTTGATACCTGTTCTGAGCTGCTTTAAGTTCTAATTCCAAGGATGCACATTCCTTCTCCAGGCTTGAGATTTTTTCAACCATTTGACGATTGTCATCTGTGAGTTTATTCTCTCTCTGCTGAGCTCGTTCAAGTTCACCATGCATTGACTGCAGACGACCTGAAACAAAACAAAAATTCAGTAATTAATGTATTATAAAAACAAACTGTGGTATTTACACAACCACTCACATTACGTTGATTCAATACGAACTTACTTTCTTTTCAGAAAAGATTTATAGAATCTGGCAGGCTAATGGTACTTCAGTGGCAGCACAAAACACACATATCAATAGAGTTGCATCAAATACATAAATCCTAAAAATACATCACTGATTTTTAAATGGCAAAATTCACAACAACACATAGTTCATCACAAATATAGTGGGATTCTCAATACATATAGGACAACTATAATGAAGAAGAACTAAGCAGTCTACTCATCATGCTACAGCAGCTTTCAGCATAGTGGCAAATTGAAAGCAAGCATATTCATGGCCACATATGCTTCAACATCCAAACTGAACAATAAATTAAAAGTTTGAATTAAGTAACTGAAGTTTCCATTTTTCACATACAAGCCACTGAAGGTCAGAAATGATCAGTGATTAAAGACTTTTCACTGAAATAAAGAAGTTTCACTATGTCCTGTAAGGATACATTTTTAGATGTAGAAGACTGTGTTCTTCATTATCATGGATGCAATACTAATGTAATATGTTGGGTGAAATGCTCTCTGAAACACATCAATAATGAGCTTCAAATAAAAATATTTGATTTATGTTAATTGGTCAGAAACTAAAGTGGTTAGCAAGTAAAGTTAACAAATAGGTACTGTAGCACTCATTATTAAACAATAGGGCTATAATATTAATAGATAGTCACTGGCACAACAGTTTCAGCTAATAGCAGCAGCAAAGAGATTCCACTGTTTCTGATGATGAAACTATCTTTTAATAGCAACTTCTCTAAGTAAAAAAACTGTCTTTCAGACGTGCAGCTTGAGTGCAGCAATAATTCAAAATAAGGGCATTTAAACCAATGATTGGATTTGTTCTTGACAATCTTTGATACTGCTGACATCTTCCCGACTCTTCAACCCTTCCTTAAGGATATCACCAGCTACTAACCTCTTTGAATGTAGTCTCGTCCCTTTGGAGTGCAATATGATTGCAATTTTTGAGATCCTAAGCAGCAAAGGGTGCTCATGCTTTTTCAATGCTCCCGTTTCACAGCCCTCCTGCGGCGTGATGACAAAGGGGTAGGACATTGACACATGCATGAATAAAACAGCAAAGGGTACTCTAAGACACCCCCTCCCAGTTCAGCAAAATCCTTGGTGGCACCAGTCCACATTTATCAAGAATTTTAAGTGTGTTCCTTTACAGAGAAAACTTGTGAAGTAGTTGCAGGCACGCAATCGGCATCGGAGGTGTGTAAAATGGTTGACTACCTGCAGGGGCCTAGGGCTACTTCTCCGGTTTTCTCTGTACAGGCACCTTTTTAAATTCTCAATGAATGTGCATGGGTGCCATGGTGAGTTTTGCTGAACTGTGGAGTCTTAGATCGACCCTTTGTCATTTTATTATGCAGGTGTCGATGTCACACCTCTCCGTGACGCTGTCAAATGAGAGCCTGAAACTGGAACCACGCTGGGAAGTGGTCACTAGAATGTAAATTTGGAGCCACTTCCCACTGAACTGAGTCTGCAAAGCTGGAGAACAAAAACAAAGGTCAATGGCTGAGAAAGACCCTAAAGCTGTGAAGAAGTGTGTCACCTGACCCGCATTCAGAAGGCAGATATTCTCTGAATGAACAGGTCGCTCATTCACCCGATTCCTGGAGCAAGTGGTAGCCGAGCCCCACAGCACATTGTGTGCATTGAAAACCCCCACAAGGAGGAATGGGCATGGAAGTGTCCGGAAGAGTTCTGCCAGTGCATCTGCATCCAAAGCGTCATTAGGGGGAAGGTACATAGAACACACTGTGATATTAAAGGGTGTGACACCTTTCATGGCAATTGTTGGATGGTCATGATAAGAGGGACAGGAGAGGAGTGACATCTGTCATCAATGAACCAGCCATTCAGCCTTTAGCCCTCTCTCCAGTAGTATCGTCCTTCCTGTATGCATGGTAGCCCTGTAATACAGGTGTGTTGGTGACTTGAAGATGCGTTTCTTGTAAGCAGATGCAGAATGGTTTATCCTGGACCAGCAGCTGCAATTCTTCCAGGCATGAGTGATATCCATTCAAATTCCACTGCAACACAGTGAAAGTCCCTGTGGAAGCCATTTGTTAGCAATGGTTGTACTTTCCTTTCTCCCTCGGAGGTGGTGATTTACTGGGGAGGTCAGGGGGAATATTAGCTGGTTCCTTGCTCTCCGGTTCCTCCGACCGGAAGTCCATATCCTCAAAGAGCACAGTCCCCATCACAAAGGGGGAGAGCTTGCTGATCCAAGGTTTGACTACCACTTTCTTGGACTTAGAAATGTTAATCGAAGAACGTTTTTCTTAACTGACGGGAGGAAGCAGTTACCTGGGTTGTGGGGATGCCTTAGTTGGCTTCTGATGTTGGGTAATGGTATGTGGCTTAGGTGGTAAATCTGTTGCTGATGGCTTCAAATGACATTAGTTTGAAGTGGAGCATTTCATGGAGAATTTCCCCCACAGGCACATCGACAAGTGCACGTGCTCGAACTTGTGGTCTGAGTTTGTGTGGAAGCATCACACTCTGTGAATGGCGCCTTAAGGGCTGACGCAAAAGCAGTAGCAAAAACCGGTAGTTGCAAAGCTTTGAAAGCTTTTTCAGCTTCCCCACAGGATACACGTCTCTTTACTTTCAACTCCTAAATTTTCCTTTCCTCATTGTAAACCTCACACCTTCTGCTCCATGCTGGGTGATCATCAGAACAGTTCGCACATTTCGGAGGAAGTGTAAAAGAACTGCCTGATTCGTAGGCTGAGACTCCACAATTGCCACACATAGCCTTCCCATTACATCCCATAGTGGTATAGCCAAATCTTTGACATTTATAGCATCACATTGGGTTAGGGACAAATGAGTGAACCTAAAGATGGATATAGCCTGCCGCGATATATTCAGGTAATTGTGGAGTAACAAACATTACAATAAATGTTGCCCATGTTTCTAATTTGCGACTGACTCTCCTCATACAGTTCTGCACTTCTGTGACACCCATATTTTTCCATTCTCCACGTAACTCCGTGGGGTCCACCTCCATTATATCAGAGCAGGTCACTGAACTGTTCACAGTAACACACCCTCTGCCCTACCTTCCTATTCATAACGAATCCTACACCTGTTATACTATTTTCTGCTGCTGTTGATATTACCCGATACTCATCTGACCAGAAATCCTTGTCTTCCTTCCACTTCATTTCCCTGACCCCTACTATATCTAGATTGAGCCTTTGCATTTCCCTTTTCAGATTTTCTAGTTTCCCTACCACGTTCAAGCTTCTGACATTTCACGCCCCGACTCGTAGAACATTATCCTTTCATTGATTATTCAATCTTTTTCTCATGGTAACCTCCCCCTTGGCAGTCCCCTCCCAGAGATCTGAATGGGGGACTATTCCGGAATCTTTTGCCAATGGAGAGATCATCATGACACTTCTTCAACTACAGGCCACATGTCCTGTGGATAGATGTTACATGTCTTTAATGCACTGGTTTCCATTGCCTTCTACATCCTCATGTCGTTGGTCATTGCTGATTCTTCCACCTTTAGGGGCAATTTCCCACCCCTAGGACAAGAAAGTGCCCTGAACCTCTATCCGCTCCTCCGCCCTCTTTGACAAGGCCGTTGGCAGAAGGCTGACTTGTTATGCCGGAAGTCATCGGCTGCCAATGCTGATTATTTATCAAAATTTAGGCAGTGGCGGGGATCGAACCCGGGACCGAAGACGTTTTGATTATGAACCAAAGATGCTACCCCTAGACCACGGGTAATGAAGTACTCGACTCCAAATGTCCATTTCATGTAGTTCCCTTCGCAATGTTTGCTCCGATACTGGATGACAAGTACCTGCATTTACTGACAGCAGAAATTCATATCCCAAGGCATGGCACTCTTTGCTCGTCCCTGTTGATTTGGATCTTTTTACGAGCACTGCTATTACATAGTGTTATGTGACTGCAAGTGGTACACCATTTCTTGTAAACACACTGGACAGTGCACATTCATACACCAACAAATCAGAGTACTGCATTCATGCTGTGATCATGGTACATTAAAAAAAAAAATAGCTCCTTTTTGCTATTCAGGCACATCTGCACATCCCTCAGAGTCCATACAACCAACTAGCACAGTGAAAGGTAAAGGTCTCACGTTAAAGTCCCACTCTGGAAAACAGTTTTAATCTGCCCAGAATTTCAAGTTTAATTGGTACCAGATCTACACACCATCTACAGTGCTCCAAAGTGACCGGTGTGCTTTTTTAAGGTTTTTTTCAGGGGGGAGGGTGGGGGTCACCAATATCTTTTGCAGCGAGTGTACTTCACCATACACCTTTTTCTTAGGTTATTTAACTGGGACTCAGATTTCTACCTCTTAAATTCACACGATGAAGCAGATCACTTACCTATTAATTGTTAGGTATGAATAAGCAACGAAAAACCTTTCCAAACCAGTACGATACTCAGTTGAGAGGAAAGAAATAAAATAGCATGAAATGGGGAAATAAATCATTTAAACACACACACACACACACACACACACACACACACACACACACACATATATGGAGGGGGGAGGGGGCGGAGAGAGGGAGGGAGAGAGAACCACATGAGGAATCTGAATGATACTGGGCCATGCTAGTGTGGGGTGAAACACCACAGAATGAATAGAATAATTGGTAACTGAAGCAATCCTGATGCTTAAGAAAAAGTGCTAAAATTAATAAATACATACACTGCATACAATGAAGTAAACTATAGGAAATATAAAAACAGTTGAAAATGGAAACAAAAAAGGATACATCCAAGCGCTGGTAAAGAAAATGTTAAAGGATGACACAAGGATAACGGAGTTGTAAAGGTAAAAAATTAATTCATCAAGTAAAAGTTAAGAAAAATGACTGATGTGAAAGCATTCTGCTATATCCTGCTGTTAGTGCATGTGAGTGTGGAAGTGCCAAGTGTAGTGTCATCACAAGTGTACTTAAATCAACCAGCAACTGTGACAATGCGGGCCAGCCAGTAGAGGCCACCTGCAGGAAGCATGCACACGGCACAATCTCTACCGCATCATCTACCAGTGACTTCACCTATGTACACAAAAAGCAGCACTGACTCACCTTCCTGGAGGCTTTACTAGATAGTGATTAACTAGACAGAGATTAACTCTTAACTAGGTGTGCACATACAAGCGAAAATTGCATTTTCTACTGGAATCGACTCTTGTGGAAGCTTGCTGTTGTTATTCCTACAATGATCAGCAGTCCATAGACCTACTAATAATTTGTTATGGCTGTACTGGAGCCAAAATGATTACAGTTGCAAAAGGCAGCACCTTTTGAATGAAATCAGGACTATTAAGCAGAAGAGAATAAATGTTATAAAAAAGCCATTACAACATTTAGATCGAGTATTGATCATAATTTTGCTATAGTACTGTTAATCAGTACGACTTCATAATAGCAGATTCCAGAACAAGATGCAAATTCTCGTTAGTGCATACACATCCAGCTGCAAGTTAATGGGTTTAGAAATGTATTTTGTCTGCTGAGCTAAGCAATCAAGTGAGTCCAGGTCTACATTCGTGACATACAAGCAGCATGTCTTTCTCATGGGCCTTGATGTAAGCCACTGTGACGTCAGGCTCATCGGAGAGGCAATTTGTTGTTATGAAGCACTGCACAGTCTTCCTACAGCTTTTGACACATTTTGCTGTAAGCAGACACTTGTATGAGCACTGTGTTTTATTGTTGTATATCACGTATTACCTTTGCAACTTAAGTTTTATTTATTTATATATTATCTTGTTCATGTTTTATTGCTGCAGTATCGGTCTGCAGTAGCGAGATATAGTAATATCCTTTGTTAGAGTATTGGTTCTTACTAGTCAAAATTACAAAAATTTAACTGAAAACGATAACAATGAAAAATTCACATAATGCTAAAAAATTCACGGTTTTTCCCAGTTTTCTTCCAGATGAAAAAATTCCCAGGTTTTTCCCAGATCTACAGGTTGTCCCACGTTGTATACACCTGAAATAGCATGATCTTTTGAAGTTTCTCGAGCAGCAAGTAAACATGTGGGCCCGACAACAAGCAGACCAGGGCTAGCCCAAGCAGCCGCGACAACCATAAGGCCAGCATCAGTGCTCTCTGTACCCATTTTGTGCTTTCTGTTTTGTCCAAAAAGAATGTTCAGCGTGCCTTAAGTGCTGGGCTACTTGTCATGTTTGCCCGAAGAAAGGCCACATTGTCTCCATTTCTCGAGCGTTAAGGATTGCTCAGGACATGGACATGGACGTAAACTGTGAGACTCCAATGCTTGTGTCTTTTCCAAAGTTGTTTATCGAGTTAAATATTTTTTGGCAAGTGCTCCAGCTACAAATCAACACAGGTGCTGCAGTAACATTATCTATGCGAGTTTAGGTTCACCACTGTTGACACCTCTCAAGCAGAAGATTGTCAGTTATATCAAACTTTGCGCTGTTGGGACAATTTATGGCATCTGCCTCTCACATGTCAGGGGTTCATTCCATTACATTTTTGGTGGTTGCTGATACCAGTGTTTAGAACTTGTTTGGGATGGATTCATTTCAGGCATGTGGATTTTCTATCCTATCACCAACACAGCTCACCTTGTGTCCTATCACGTACCGTATTCTCAATTGGGAATACTGTGTGAGGAGTTTTCACACTTTTTTTTAACCAATAGTATAGGATGTGGTACGAGTTTTTCTGCTCTATTTCTTTGAAATCCAGAGCCCAGACTCAATTTTGTTGCGAACATCTTATTCCTGTCACTCTGACAGATCAAGTGAAAGCTGAATTGGACAGACTTCAATCTCTAGGGACAGTGCAACTTGTTATGGCTAGTGAATGGTCGTCTCCACTGGCTGTAGTTCAGAAGCCATTTGGGAAACTTTGCCTCTGTACCGACTTCAGTACTACTGTCAATGTGCAGTCGATCACGGTTCTGTATCTTCTCCCACTTCAGATGGCCAGTATTTTTCTAAAATTGATTTGTATGAAGTTTATCTGCAGGTTCCTTTGGACAAAGAGTCTCAGCAAGTTTTGGTTTTGAATACTCCTTTTGGTCTCTATCAATATTTGTGCCTTCCTTTTGGTGTGGCTAGTGGCCCTCCTATTTCCCAACAATTTTTAGATCAACTGAACATACCTGTCCTGGGTTGGATTAATTATCAGAATGATATTGTTGTCACGAGCTCTTCAATGTCCACAGGCTTACAATGTAACCTCATGAAACCACAATTATTTCAACCTCCTATTGTTTATTGTGGTTCGAGGTCTCGTGGGATGGGATTTGCCCTCTGCCAGAACACACATCCACTGTTTCTTCTATGCTTCACCCCTCATCCACGAAGGAGCTTCAGGTCTTCCTATGGAAGATAGCCTACTACCATGAATTCCTGCTGGGGGCAGCCACATTCGCCCAGATTGTGAATGTGCTTCTCAAAGGTTGAAACCCAAACTACTCTTGGCCCCTTGTTTAGCCAAATTCTCTCTGGACCAGCAGATAGTTTTGGCAACTGACACTTCACAGTATGGCCTCGGCGCAGACCTAGCACACCAATATGCCAACGGCTCTGAAGAACCTGTTGCTTTCACCTCTAAATCTATCACTACATCCCAGCTGCTTTACTCTCAGGTGGAAAAAGAGGCACTTGCAATATTCTATGCTCTCCAGAAATTTCAAGTTTTTTTGTATGACTCCAAGTTCCATCTTATTACCGCCCATAAACCCTTGATTTCCTTGTTCAACTCTTACACTTCCTTGCCTGAGAAGGCAGCACACCGCAACAATGCTAGGCCCTGTTCTCGTCTTGCTACAATTACAAAATCCATTTTCGACCTACGTCTAAACATGCCAATGCAAATGCCTTTTACTGCCTTGCTGTGGTCCTGATCCCAACTTTGATCATGAAGAATTAATTTGCTGTTTCAGACTTTCCTGAAATAAGAACTGCTTTATTGTTTCACGGGTGTCACTTTGCATAATGCTGTAAAAGCTGCACAATATTTCATTTCTTCAGGTGCTTACTGGCATGTTGCTGAAGACCTACTGTCTTGCTAGAAAAGCACAGGTACCAAGTGTTGGGACTGTAATGCCATTGTAGACAAATCATAGAGCACGGTGACATCCAGTGCCTACTGCTAGAGATACTTTTATTTCATGTTTCTTGAACACAGCCTGCCAATGTTAAAGGACATGTTACCAACATAGGGTAGAAAAATTATCCTCATGGAGTTCTCAGTTTCTTCTGGATGTTCTTTAGCCTTAGTTTGCGCATGTTGAAATGCATTATGGATCTGTTTATCAGAGTACCCATTTTGTACAAACGCAGACCAAAGATTGCTATCCTCTGCCGATAAGCTCCCTGCATCTGACGTAACTCTAGCACTATGAACCAGAGTCCGTAATATGCCACTGCATTGAGATGGGTAATGACAGCTCATACATATAGGTCTTTGTGAGTTGCTTTATGAAACACATTGTGATCCAAGGAACCATCTTCTTTTCTGCGGATCAAGACATATACGAACGGGATGTCTCCATTTTTCACCTCTTCCATGTTGAAACAGATGCTCGGGTGGAGGGAGTTAAGCTGTTCCAGAAATGCAGGAAATGCTGCTGCTCCATGTGGCCAAACTACGAATGTGTCATCCACATATCTCCAACAAACATTTAGGTTTCACCACCACTGAATTAAGTGCTCTTTCCTTGAAGTATTCCATAAAAAGGTCGGCTACTATGGGAGACAAAAGGTTACCCATAGCAACTATGTATATCTGCTCAAAATTTTGCTCATTAAATAAAAAGTAAGGTGAGATGATCACATGTTTGAATAGATGTAAGATGTCCCCTTCCAACTTCATTTCTATAAGTTGTAATGAATCCACCAGAGGTACTCATGTGTACTAAGAGACCACATTGAAACTCACTAATGCGTCAGCTGCTTTCAGGCACAAAATGTTCAGTCATCTTATAAAATCTTCCGAGTTTCGAACGTGACTGGGCAATGTGGCTCGATCAGCGATACTCCCGCCGCCAGTATGGGTCATCTTTCCAGTTGTGTGCGCAGAGCCTGCAGGGGCACCACCTACTGGGCCAATCGGGGAACGGGCGGTAAGCTCTAGCAAGTCGTGTGGAATTTTGCCTTTGGACACCTAGGAGTAACGTCATTTGGGAATATGGTGCACGGTACAGGCGGCGTGAGAGGCAGAAGGAAGAGTACATCTAAAAGGGGCTGTTACCCAGGTAACAGCGCCGTAGCAATTTTCACCAGCATGGAAGCAGTCACATTACTGGGAAGCCGTTTGTGTATTTCGCTTCCTGCATGTCTCCTGGCACTGGTATCTGTGGCAGCTGGCTCCGTCGCAAGAGGGCAAGAGGGTAAGGGCCTTGATTGTGCTGTAAATTGTGGCTGGAATCGACTACTGGGTTCAGTGCTGTTGACTTCGTTTTCTTGGCCAGCCGGTGCTACTCCTACTGAGTCTGTCCTCAAACATGTTAATTTCAACTTGCTTAGTACGCACATAAGATAATAGATTTGTACTTCTTATCTGATGTTCATTAATAGGTTGATTAATTCTACAGATGATGTGCTACAATAAATTATTGTATTTCTAGTTACTTAAGGCAAATTTCAGTCTGCTGTAGATATCCACTAGTTCTGGGATATTTCGTCCCTATTTGTGACCACTGCTGCTCCCTTTTGGGGGTCTATGCCGAGCCTCTATTGGAAACAGCTGAGTGAGCAGGTGTCCACTTCTGGACATAGTTTGTTGAATCCCATGAGGTTGCTTGGTCACATTAAATTTTATATTTAATATCCTACATTGTGTAAATAATTTTTAACTTATTTCACCAAATGTGTAATAGGCCATAAGTGCCGTGGTTTATAAATGTTTAAATTTTGATGTAACTTGCTCTCACCTAAATGGTAAATTTAAAGATGTGTTGATGGTTTTATTTGTTATTTGTCTTGTTTAAATGTGCCAAATAAATGTTCAGTGAAATTGTCGATGGTGATTGTCGGATGTGTCACTTGGTTCAGTCCTATCACCTCACAGCCTATTGTGCCGAGCTTGTGTCGTTGTGTAAAAGGTTGAATTCCATGTTATGCCAACACATCAGTGGTATTTATATTTTCCTACCAAAGGGCTTAGAAGAAACGCCAAATATTTTGGTAGGTAAAGTCTTGGGGCTCCTATATTCTTCACGATGGGGCAAAGCAGGACCCCTTCCTTGTGGATCTTATGCAGCCCACAAAGTTGTGGTTGAGCTGGCACTTGTACCCTTAATCTCTTTTTAAAATGTTCAGTAAACTGGCTAGACTTGAGAAGCGCAGATGTCTTCTGTTGTACACCAGTTGGATCCTTCTGAAGACAACGATATGTCGAGTCCTGCAGTAAATCCATCATCTTGCCGAAGTAAGATGTTGCAGGCAAAAGAACAGTAATGTTTCCCTTGTCAACAGGTGAAATCAGTATTTCTGTGTCTTCTCTTAAAGAATGGAGAGCTTTCCTTTCCTCATTGTTGATGTTCTGCTTGGGTGCAGGCATCCTGGTTAGGGTCCTACAAGCCTCTCCCCTTATTTCTTCAGCAGTCTCACTCTGATGTTTCAAGACACATTGCTCAACGGCACTGATAAATAACCCTCGAGAGGCAAGGTCTTCGAAGTGGGTGCAAAGTTCAGTCCCTTTTCCAACACCAATATCACAGTGTCACTCAGCTGTTTATCTGTGAAATTAAACACATTACTTCTACGTGGTTAATGTTCATGTGATGACTGGGGTGTAAAGCAATGGAACTTTGAAGTTTGACATTCCATGGCCTGTTTCCGTGTCCAGTCTGAAAGCGACCATGTTTTACTGTCCACCCTCTCCCAGGAATTATCTCCCAGCCACGATGAGATATTCAAACGTAGTGAAAGCAAGTTCCTGGAGACTAATTCTCACCTAGTGTAACAGATTCTTTCTCTCACCAACACCATGCTGGCTCACTGTTTGATCCTCGTGGTGGTCGCAGAGTCTATATAATTAGTACACTTGGCAAATGTCGGTATAGTTTGCTGCTCCTAATATCTCAATAAAAAGGCAAGAGAGCACAACAGTCTGTTTCTCTTGTTGAAGAGTTCATCGAACTCACGTATTCTGTTGACTATCACCTTCCAGTAGAGGTACCAGATGTGCTGTTTGAGACTTCCCTGACCTAGTAATTACTTCACTGGTTTATGGGCACTGCATCAGATAATGTTGTAGAAACTGTACAATATTTCACAATACAACTGACTATTAGTAAGCACCTGAAGATGACAAGCAACTGTCATGTTGAAATATTGTACAGCTTCTACAACATTATCTGACACAACAGCCATGAACCAATGAAGCCAGGACTGCTTTGCTTCCATCTTGATATTGAAACCCAGGCTGCAGCCAAGGGTTTCCTAACTACGAGCTCACGCATAGCAGCTGCCATTGCCACCGAAACGGTTCTCTGACAGGTGGTTTGGTTTGTTCAGCAGGGCTAGCCACATAAACCAACAGAATGGGCTTCGGTCACCCTGCAAAATTTGTTTTCCTGATGGTAGTGCCTCTCTGTCTTTAATGGTGTTTTGTTGTCATCCACGGAAGGCCTCTTTTCTAGAGTAGTCATTCCTATCACGTTATGGCCATAGGTTCTGCATCTTCTCCACCAGGGCCACTGGGGAGTTTCACAAACCAAGCTATTGACTAGGAGACCTGTTTTTCGACCAGCGATTGGCTGCAAGATTTTTTGTTTTGTTATGGCTTGTGAGCAGTGTGCCTGACAACATGCAGCTCCCAGAGCGTCTCTGTCCTCTTGGTCCACTTCACACTAACCCTGGGAATGCATTCATGTAGACTTTTCGGGTTCCCTCTTGAATGCCTATTGGCTCTAAGTTGTGGGTGCATTTTCCTAGTTTCCTTACTTTCCCCAGTGTGCGTCGACATTGGCATATGTCACAATTCATATGCTTTTGAGGGTCTTTTTCTATTAAGGGGTTGTCTTGTAGCTTAGTTTCAAATAATGGGCCCCAGTTTGTTTCTCAAACCTTTCAATTTTTTTGTTCCAGTCATGGCCTTCGTCATATTACGGCCCCGCAACTCCGTTCTCAATCAAAGGGTGAGACGAAACAACCAGTGCATATGTTCAATTCCCAAATGAAAATGTTTGTTGCGGATTCTTCGCCAGTTGATGCCATTCTCCATTTTCTGAGCACCTATTCCTTCACACCTACGGGAGAGCAGAGTCCAGGAACGCTGTTGCACAGTCAGCAGATGTGCACGTTCCTCCACCTTCTGCAGCCTGAGCCGCACCTGCTGCGGGTGGGTTCATCCAACTGCTTTGCACCAGTATTGTAGGTGTGGGCGTGAGGGTTCAGTCGTTTGCAGAAATTGATACCAGCCACTGTTGTCTGCTGCCGGGAATGCCATCTCGCTGATGTCCTTGTGGCTGACGGGTTAGTTGCATCCCACTTTGATCAGTTGCACACCTTCTCCCCACCAGAAGCTACCCGTTCCCGGATATGGACTCCATCACCCTCCGCCTCAAGCCAGTTGTCGCCTGCTGTGGAGGCACTCCCATACCATTGGCTGCCTCCTTCACGTGTGGTGCCATGGGGTCACAGCTTCCCAGAGCCATGTTCTGGTCTGTCTCCGGCCTAGGGTCCATTGTCACAGCCTACTGTTCCCGTAGGTCTGCCTCCACTGGGCCCTTCACCATCATTCATCGTCTCAGCTACCGTCACCAGTGGGTCCAGCCCCACATCCTCCACACTAGGACGTGCCTGCTGATGACAACATAGAGACGGCAATGGCACCCTGCTCCCTGGTGCTGTCGTCGGGCACAGCACGGGCCCACTACTGTCGGGTATGCCCATGTCTCCATGCGTTCCGGTCCTATGGTCTGGTGCCTCCGCTGTTGGCATCAGCTGCCACCATTCCGGATCCAATGGATGTATCTCTCATCGGGATGTCGGTAGATCCCCGGCACTCTGGTGCCCTTTTCAAACGGGAGAGGTGTGCTGCATCCTGCTACTAGAGATGTGAGTGTGAATGCATCAAGTGTAGCATTGCCACGTGTGCTTAAATCACCCGCCAACTGTAACAGTACGGGTCAGCCACTAGAGTCCACTTGTAGGAAGCGTGCACACAGTACAGTCTCCACCGAGTCATCTACCCGCAACTCACACCTATATACATGTACTCACACTCATTATGCTCTTTTAGTTTATACTGCTCACATTAGTCATTGTATGTATCACTTATATTGCACCTTCTGTACGATTCTTTTATCTTGTTATGAGTAGACTTATTAGAGGCATATTCCCGTCATTATTGAGAGGTTTATAAATAAAGCCATATTTTTGTTACTTGGATCAGTTTTGTGTTTTACTTGGTTACTCACATTCAAATGGCATAACTGGTGGAACAAACACCTAAATAATACTATTATGTTTTACAGTGTGTTCATAACACTGGGACACAAAATTGTATCACACCAGCCTTGAAAGTTCAGTAAATCATTTCGCTACAGAATTTTCAAATAGCATAATGAAATAATACAGTCTCAAGACGCCTGCTTCACCAGCCTCTCCACTTAGACATCCTCAAGAGAGTTATTTCTGAACACTAGAGATCAAAATTGGCACTCTCAAATTTCTTTGGCCTCAATATTTGCCTGGTCTTATGCTGGTTTTATTTTTGCTCCTTATGAGCCTCTGTCATGACTCAAAGAGTCCCAAGTGAATTTTCCTTCACTAGATCATTTCTTTCAATGAAGGAGCCATCGGTAGTAACATCTAGAGATACTACCTCTGCTTGTGTTAGTCCTGCACTGTTCGCTTCTGTTTTGGCAATAAGTATGAAGTCTCCTTTTATATACTGTGATTGTTTATCTTAAATTATGCTAGAAATATTTCAAGTAAACATACCTTCCAATTCCTGCTGCAAGTCAGAAGCCTGGCAACGAGAACTTCTTTCCTGTGATAGCTGTCCTTCAAGAGTTGCGACCTCTTGCTGTAGATTCTCTCTTTGCAACTGTAGAGATGTTAACTTGCTCTGCAATTCACCTTGCACCTGTTCTGCAGTAGATTTTGCTAATGTCAACTCTGCAACCTGCTTCCGGAGACGAGTATTGCTTTCCTGCATGTCTGTCAACTAAATCAAAAAGGTCACAGTGAGTTGGACATCTTGGAATATTTATCTTTAACTGATTAAATTTGCTTGTGTGTTCACTTGCCTGTTTTTCTAAGACATTTATCTTGTCATTAGTTTGTTGATTATTGTTCATTTCTCTTGTTCGTTTATTCTGCTCATCTTCCAATTTTCGTTTCATTTCCTGGAGAACCACTTCAGTCTTTCTCCGGATATCAGCTTCTGCCTCAGCTTTCCGCAGCAACTAGAGTGGCAAAACAACAGAAACATTTGTTATCTAATTCGATAAACACTACATGTTATTCAATAGAACATTTTTCTACTCTAAAAAGTATGATCAATTTGAATGGATGCATACTTTTATAATATATAAAATGATTTCACCTCTTTGATTTCCTGTTTATGGAGGGTTATCCTCTTCTCCAACTGATCATTCATCTCTTCTATTTCTGCTTTCCTCTGATTCACTTCTTCCAGTTGTATGTACACAGATGCGTGTTTAGCTTCAAGACACTTCACAAGAGAACGCTGGTTTTCTAGTTCTGCCTCCAACTGAGTAACTTGTTCAGCAGATTCCAATATTGTCTTTGCTGTTTCAGCTTCACTCTAAACAAAAGGTACATTATGGTCAATACTCAGATGTATGCCATTTTACACAATGCAGTAGCAGCAGAACATAGAACTACAGTCTCAGGCAAATGAAATAGGTTTCAGTTGTCTGAGATTGCAGACGTGTGTGCAAGTTGTGTTTGTGTGAGTGAATATTTTGTAGTGGATTCTCTCTTTGCAACTGTAGCAATGTATAGTGTCAAAAGATTGTTGATGTTGGGTGAAATACCTCCATACATACTGAATGGAGAAGCAGTGCATTACTTCAAAATAATTCTTATTATGAATCACCATAAACAACCTTAAATACTGCAGTAAATTGTGTGCAAAACAGTAATCCTGGTAAGCCATATCAGTCCATACAGTATTTACGAGACTGCAGCTACCACTCTCACAATGTGATTCCCTTTGCCTTCTGCCCTACACAGCTTAAGCTGTTAGTTTTACCACTGTCAGTGACAATTGTCAGACATATTACAGTTTTCACTTCAGAAACAGACAAGCTTGTTCATACTCTATGAGTAGCATTGTATCATGCTGATGGCTTTCGATACATTTCCTGTAAGCATAACTGGCCCAGTACACATATCGCTCAATATATGTGTAAACTGGTAACTAGCAACTGAATGTCTCTTCAACAGAAACTACACTTACTTGGCAGAATGACATGGCTGCCAAACTATGGAAATGTAGTTGCCATCAAGAAGAGACTTACAGTCGACCACTAATATCCCAACTATATCATTTTCCCTGTTCCACATCAATCACAATGTGGGTCAAAATTGAAATGAAGTACAGCTACTACTGAAGTTCAAAAGATGCTACAGGTAAAATCAGAACTTTAGGCAAAGACTACCTGCTAACTGAAAAAATCATATCTGCCAAATGTATAGTGTGAGTCATAAAATACTTTACAACTTTAAAATGATATATAAATTTATTGAGGTAACTTACAGAATCGGTGGACATGTCATTTTGTAGCAAACAACCTCAAGTTTCATATAAAAGTGTCAAGTTTCATTCTGGTTTGAAGCAGCACTATTTGCAGTGTTGCAAACATCCCACCAGTAATCAATGTCTTCCCAAACCTGTTGCAGTAAATCAGGTGTAACGTGTGCAGTGCAGGTCAGATTTTTTCAGGTTGGCTGAACTGTTTGGTGACACACAGTCTTTAATGAAACCCCAGAGAAAGAAATCCATTGGTGTCAAATCCGAGGAGTGAGGTAGCCATGCAATTGGCCCTTTAGACCCAATCTCCCGACCTGCGAGGAATTATCGAGGAAACCTTGAACTTCTGTGAGGAAACGAAATGGTTCACCGTCTTGCTGGTAGTAAACCATCCCATCTCAGTCACTCTCATCAATCTGTGGAACTGAAAGGTTTTCAAGCAAATTCAGATACACAACACCAGTGACAGTTTTCTGAATGGAGAAGAAAGGACTATACACTTTCAAATTTGCTAAGGGCACTAAACACGTCAACTTTGGGACTGTCATGAAAGTGTTTCATAGTTGCATGTGGACTTTCACTGCACCATATTTACACCAAACAGTTGCTGCAGAGTTTGTTTTATGAAACCAAAACAAACAGCAAGCATGCTCCACACCAGTGAAAGTAGCCATTTTAACAGTGCACTATGCTGGTGCTCCTGGTAGTGGAATGGGGTAATGACGCACTACATGTAAATCGAAGTTCACAGACTGTTTTCTGCAAAATGACACATCTACTGATTCTATACATAATCTCAAAAAATTTCTGCATCATTCCAAATTTGTCAAGTTATTTTTGACTCAACTTTAAAAAAAAAAAAAAAAAAAAAAAAAAAAAAAAAAAAAAAAAAAAAACAAACAAACAAACAAACAAACAAACATCCTACTAAACGTATACCCTTTTCTTAACCGTTTCCAAGTAAACCAATGAAAACTACTAGGAACGGGAAATATGTAGTGTCGTTCTTACTAACTGTGTCAGGACACAGTTCACTTGCGCATGGTGCAGTTGTTTACCTCAGGTCTCAGTCCGACAGTGCTTGTAGTGCACGGTACTACATGTTGCTACATGAACAACGAACACAGTTTTGTGTAGTGAAAATGCCATGGATCTTCACACATGCACAGTATGCTGACATGGTGTTTGTCTATGGTTTGTTCAATGGGAATTCCAGAGCTGCTGTGCGAGAATACCAACAACGGTTTCTGAATCGCAGAGGGCCAGATAGCAGGGTGTTTCACGGATTGCTTGAGCATGGTACATTTCCCAGCGTAAATGTTGTCCTGAATGTCCCGCACAACAAACTCTTAATGGAGTTGAGAACATTCTTTAAGTAGTAGAACACAGCCCTACTATTAGCTCTAGAAGAATTGTTGTCCAACTTGGTATTCTTCAAACATGAGCATGGTCTGTATCCCTTTCATCGGCAGAGTGTACAACATCTGCAAGAAGTAAATGCTGCCGCCTGGCAAAAATTCTGTCAATGGATCATTGCCAATGAATGATTAATTCCACGTATTCTGCTCACTGATGAGTCAACGTTTACCCGCAACAGAATCAACACCACACGCAGCTCTCTTGTATGGGCAAATCAAAATGTGCACGCTACTGTGGAAATGAATTTTCAATGATGGTTCTCAGTCAACGTGTGGTGCAGTATTATTGAAGACCAACTCATCAGTCCAGTTCTTTTAGACAACCACCTTACTGGGAGACAGTATCTTGAGTTACTTCAAAATGTGTTATCACAGTACATGGAGGATATCTCTTTGGCAACACGAGCTCCTATGTACTTTCAGTATGACGGAGCTTCTACCTATTCCGTATGGCCAGTGACACAATATCTCAACACAGCGTATCCTGGTCACTGGGTCGGTCGCCATGGAGTCATTGCTTGGCCACCGAGGTCACCCAATCTTACCCCATTGGATTACTGTTTGTGGGGGTAGCTGAAGAGCGATATCTACAAGTGCAGAGTGGATGCAAGGGAGGAACTTCTCGCTCATATTTTACATGCTTGTGCGCAGGTAAAGGAAGCAAAACTGAACTCTGATTAGAGACACACCACCTGTCTATAAGAGCAGCAACATGCACTGAAGTTGACAGTAGACTGTTTGAACATCTGTGATGAAACGTACACAACTAAACAAACCATAACATAACAGTATCTTAATTTATCATCACCTGCAACTTTCCTGTTCCTAGCTGTTTTCATTGGTTTACCCAGAGACAGTTAAGAAAATGGCATATGTTTATTAGAAGTTTTTTGTTCAGAATCACCAGTAGTATTACCCTCAAAGCATGTACCTTTCCTCCTGATTCACTCTGTATAAACATATAAGGGGTTTAGAGGGAAAAGATCAGACAATAAACATAAATTACTATTGAACACAGAGACTACAATCAAGTACAGATAACATTACATTAACTAATGCTTTTGCACTAAATACAGGCCAAATATAGGTCGACAGACTGGTTTTTTTATGTGTAAGTGGCAGTCAAATGAAAACAACACACTACGTAATACGTCCAATGCAGGTACTGGTAAGGCAGGTATGTGTGCAGATGTGCTCTCAAATGAGAATCAAGAAGGAACAGTGGGAACGTTCACTAAACCTACATCTACATTTATACTCCGCAAGCCACCCAACGGTGTGTGGCGGAGGGTACTTTACGTGCCACTGTCATTACCTCCCTTTCCTGTTCCAGTCGTGTATGGTTCGTGGGACGAACAACTGCCGGAAAGCCACCGTGAACGCTCGAATCTCTCTAATTTTACATTCATTATCTCCTCGGGAGGTATAAGTAGGGGGAAGCAATATATTCGATACCTCATCCAGAATCGCACCCCCTCAAAACCTGGACAGCAAACTACACTGCGATGCAGAGCACTTCTCTTGCAGAGTCTGCCACTTGAGTTTGCTAAACATCTCCGTAACACTATCATGCTTACGAAATAAACCTGTGACGAAACGCGCAACTCTTCTTTGGATCTTCTCTATCTCCTCTGTCAACCCGACCTGGTACGGATTTCACACTGATGAGCAATACTCAAGTGTACGTCGAATGAGTGTTTTGTAAGCCACCTCCTTTGTTGATGGACTACATTTTTTAAATGACTCTCCCAATGAATCTCAATCTGGCACCCGCCTTACCAACAATTAATTTTATATGATCATTCCACTTCAAATCGTTCTGTATACATACTCCCAGATATTTTAGAGAAGTAACTGCTACCACTGTTTGTTACGCTATCATATAATCATACAATAAAGGATCCTTCTTTCTATGTATTCACAATACATTACATTTGTCTATGTTAAGGGTCAGTTGCCACTAGTTGGACCAAGTGCCTATCCGCTGCAGATCTTCCTGCATTTGCAGATCTTCCTGCATTTCACTGCAATTTTCTAATGCTGCAACTTCTCTGCATACTACAGCATCATCTGTGAAAAGCCGCATGGAACTTCCGACACTATCTGCTAGGTCATTTAAATTTATTGTGAAAAGCAATGGTCCCGTAACACTCCCCTGTGGTACGCCAGAGGTTACTTTAATGTATGTAGATGTCTTTCCATTGAGAACAACATGCTGTGTACTGTTTGCTAAAAACTCTTCAATCCAGCCACACAGCAGGTCTGATATTCCGTAGGCTCTCACTTTGTCAGGTGACAGTGCGGGACTGTATCGAACGCCTTCCGGAAGTCAAGGAAAATGGCATTTGCCTGGGGGACTGTCTCTAATATTTTCTGGGTCTCATGAACAAATAAAGCGAGTTGGGTCTCATACGATTGCTGTTTCCGCAATCCATGTTGATTCCTACAGAGTAGATTCTGGGTTTCCAGAAATGACATGATACGCGAGCAAAAAACATGTTCTAAAATTCTACAACAGATCGATGTCAGAGATACAGGCCTATAGTTTTGCGCATCTGCTAGACGACCCTTCTTAAAATCTGGGACTATCTGTGCTCTTTTGCCATTATTTGGAACCGTCCGTTCCTCTAGAGACTTGTGGTACATGGATGTTAGAAGGGGGCAAGTTCTTTCGTGTACTCTGTGTAGAATCGAACTGGTATCCCGTCAGGTCCAGTGGACTTTCCTCTGTTGAGTGATTTCAGTTGCTTTTCTGTTCCTTGGACACTTATTTCGAGGTCAGCCATTTTTTCGTTTGTGCGAGAAGGAACTGCAGTTCGGTCTTCCTCTGTGAAACGGCTTTGGAAAAAGGTGTTTAGAATTTCAGCTTTACGTGTGTCATCCTGTTTCAATGCCATCATCATCCCAGAGTGTCTGGATATGCTTTTTCGATCCACTTACTGATTTAACATAAGACAAGAACTTCCTAGGATTTTCTGTCAAGTTGGTACATAGAATTTTACTTTCGAAATCATTGAATGCTTCACACATAGCCCTCCTTATGCTAACCTTGACATTATTTAGTTTCTGTTTGTCTGAGAGGTTTTGGCTGCGTTTAAACTGGCAGTGAAGCTCTCTTTGCTTTTGCAGTTGTTTCCTAACTTTGTTGCTAAACCACAGTGGGTTTTTCCCGTCCCTCACAGTTTTACTCAGCACGTACCTGTCTAAAACGCCTTTTACAATTGCCTTGAACTTCTTCCATAAACACACAAGATTGTAAGTCTTGGAACAGAAATTTTTGTTTTGATCTGTTAGGTAGTCTGAAATCTGCCTCCTATTACTCATGCTAAACAGATAAACCTTCCTCCTTTTTTTTTATAACCCTATTTACTTCCATATTCACGGATGCTGCAACGGCCTTACGATCACTGATTCCCTGTTCTGTGCTTACAGAGTCAAAAGTTCAGGTCTGTTTGTCATCAGTAGGTCCAATATGCTATCTCCACAAGTCGGTTCTCTGTTTGCACTGCTGTGCCATTCGTCCATTACAGTGCTCAAAGTGAAGTCAGCAGCTTTTGTATGTGCTCAATTTCATGGAGGACAAGAAAGAGGAACAGCAAGGTACAGTGCAGTTTTTAACTGTGGAAAGAGAGTTGGAAAATGAAATTCATTCCTGAATGTCTGCTGTTACGGTGAACACAGTATGTTACACGCACAAGCTTTTGTGTGGAACGAACGTTTTCAAGAAAGTCAGATGTCACTGAATGACAGCACTCAGTCAGGACAGGCTCATTGTGTCATTACCACTTCTGTCACTGCTGTAATAGATGCTGCTATCAGAAGTGACCGATGGCACAAAACATTTGGCTGATGTTGGGCACCAGTCACAGTACCGCTCACTCCATCATGACAGAGCATTTGAAGTTCTGGAAAAGCAGTGTGCAGTGGGTTCCCCACAGCCTGACGAAAGAGCAGAAGTTGAACAGAATCTCAATAGCACTGCAGTGCCTGGAGTGGTATCATGATGAAGACTATAGTTTCCTATCCCATATGGTCATGGGAGATGAAACAACACAGTGTCATCATTCTGAGCCACGGAATAACCATCAGAGAAAACTACGGAAGAACATGGATTCACTATTACTGAAAAAAATATGAAGCTGTGCACGTATCTCCTGAAAATGTGATGATAACCTTTTTCTTCGATTGCAAAGGCCGGCAGCTCACTGACTTTCTGGAGCATGATGCCACAAATAATGCACAGAGGTATGTGAACACACTGCAAAAACTGAAAAAATATCAAGTCCAAATGCCCAGGAATGTTGTTGTAAGGCATCATTCTGTCACAGGATAATGCCCATCCACACGTTGCCATGGTTGTTTTGATTATGCTGCAGAAGATCCACTGGGAAGCCCTTACACATCCTACGTACAGTCCCCATCTCTTCTCTTAAGATTTCTTTTCAGAGCCCAGAAGAAAGACATCCATGACCACTGATTTGATTTGAATGAAGAGATGCACGCCTGGGTACAATCATTGTTCCATAGGACACCACAAATATTTTTCCATGAAGGCACTGATTTCTTGTCTCATAGTGGGATAAATATTTTAACAGTTATGGAAATTACTTTTGAAATAATAAACAGTTTACTTACTGCTTTGCCATATGTCTCATTTTCATTTGACTTCTCCTTATGTTAAAAGGAGCCAACGTTTCTTATATGTGGGTATCTTACCATTCAGTTGAGTGATGCCTTAAACAATGGAACACTACAAATATTAGACACATAGTGCTTAAAAGCTTTGCGAGATTTGGCAGTCAGACTCTGCACTTATACTATAAGACTTCAGTCTTGACTACAATGATCATAAATCTGTAATACTTCTAGAAAGTCCGACATGGAATAACAACTACATGGGAAGGATAGAGCACTACTAACCATATAGAAGAGGTGTTGAGTCTCTGACAGGCACGATGACAAAAATCTGCCAAATCTTTAATCCTTTCTACAGCAGTAAGCCATTTTCAAAAGATAGCCATTAACCTATAAGGAACGCTTTCCTTATATGTTCACAGCAACACTCCCTTAGAAAATGGCTTCATGCGGAAACCCATAAGGATTAAAGAAACATAATAAAGAATCATGGTCAAGCCAAAAATTTATTATAGCTAATAATATTAGTCAGTGGAAGTTCAATATGACAATGTACACAAGTGAAAGAACTACATTTCAATGACAAATTTAATTCTTATTTTATTTTTTTGCATAGTTATGACAAAAAGAGCCAAGAAATAAAAATGTGATAATTCTTATTAAGGAAACTGACTTTTAGCTTGATTGGAAATTTTAAATTAACTAATCTCTTTATCTTTTGAAGAAAAATGAAACTTTCAGTTGCTAATATTTCATATGAAATTTTAGTTACTAAAATGAGCCTACGATTTTGCAAAGGAATTTAACATCTGAATGATAATGAGATTTTTAGAGGCAGAACTCGTGTTCAGACAGGACGAGGATGTACTTCAGAGGAACCATTTCAGAATTTGCCACACTTGATCAAGGAAAAATCTAAATTCAGGTGGTTGGAAATAGACTTGAACCTAGCTCATTCAGTTTATGAGCCCAGTGCTTTAAACATAGCACCACATTACTCCATATATAATTCCACTGCCACTTTAATGATCTCACCGATGCCTCACACTGTATCCACAGCTCACTAACCTCAGTGATATCACGTTTAAAATTTCAAACACACAAGAAAGTTTTTCACACTACCAACAAAAACATACCAAAAGCCTTCAAAATGTCACAGCTGTTTCTCTAGTAGGATGTAGGTTACCTAAATGAATCAAATTTGGAAATCAGTACT
Organism: Schistocerca gregaria; assembly: GCF_023897955.1. NCBI lineage: Eukaryota > Metazoa > Arthropoda > Insecta > Orthoptera > Acrididae > Schistocerca > Schistocerca gregaria. The sequence goes on from NC_064924.1 coordinate 366,676,532, forward strand.
CTCCCTAAAATAAAAACACATTAATAAAGCAACTGAATGAGGAAAAACAATTGGTCACAGTACAAGGGAAGCACTCATCATGTGGACTAGGTACATTAAAAGTGTTTACTATTTTAGACGATTTAGCAAACTTATATGCACATCAGCAACCTGCATCTTAAAAACTTTTCTCCTTTCTAATGTGCTTGTCTGCTACTCGATACTTCTTCTTTAAGGATAACCATCTAATCAGAATTTTCTACTGGCATATCCCTCTAATCATACTTTACCAACACCATATACTTGTGATTAATAATGTAAAGAAATTAAGTACTCAGTAACGAGATTTTTTTTTTTTTTTAAAAAGTACTGCCAACTCACCTTGTCAACCTGCACGACACCAACATGGCAACACCATATGAAAAAGGAACAATAAAATCTAATTAAAATCTGCTTTAATTAATATTGCTGAAGTCAGAAGAAACACTAGCAAGTTAACAAATTTTGTCTTCTAGTTTGAAATCTGTCTGATTAATTCAAGAATGAAAACATATGAAACTAAAAACTAGCAACACTCATATTTTTGGTGACCTGGTACACTTAATGTATTTATCTCTCACATATTGTGGTACATAGTTTAGAAGATACAGAATATGAAATATTTTAGTTTTTTAAGAAAACAGTTAAGGCATTTAATAAAAAGTGATTTAGACTTTTTATTCTCTCTTTCTAGGTGGGGGAAGGGGGCAGGAGAACAATTTCACTTTAATTTCCTCCATCTCAGACATAGAACAAGTTAATAACTGTCACAGTAATAACAAATGACACAAACACTAACTGTATAGTCCTTGTATCTGTGACACCACAGAAATGGACACAACATGTTTTAGACAGTGTGTAGCCATTATGATATGTGTTAGCTGGCTTCTTTCAAGAGTTATTTCATAAAGGTAACACAAATTTAAGAAATGATGGATCTATTTTGGATAGAGTCCCTTATTTGGAAACAATTGGCTACTAAAAACAGTAAACAAACAATTTATCAAACATGTCATGTATATAAATATCTTTGATTTGACAATGGTTATTGTGTGCACTGCTGTTTCTTGTATTTAAAATAGAATCATAAATCTCTCAATGGAAAGTCCAGAAATGGAATATCAACAATATTATGATAAGGATAAACTACTACTCACTGTAAAGATGGCATGTTGAGTTGCAGATAGGTACAATGAAAGAACTGTTACACATTGACCTTTCGGCCAAAGTCTTCTTCACACAAGAAAACAAACACACACACACACATTCACACATGTAAGCACAGTTCATACACACATGACCACTATCTTCAGCCACTGCAGCCAGAAATCTGGAAGTGGCATTGGCAGACAGTGGCGAGAGAACGTGAATTGGGAGGAGGTGATAGAACAAAGGGGGCAGACACTGTTAGGGGTTCCAGTTAATTTACAGGGAAGAAAATACACAGCAGAAATGCAGAGAGACAAGTGAAGCAGAAATAAAGTTTTTAATAGGTAGCCTTGGATAAACTTTCTTAGACATACAGAGAAACATGAGACACACACACTTCCCTCCAATATTTCAACAAAGGCTTAATCAGTCTTATATCAAACAATTAAATATTATATGTGGAGATACTAAATCACAGGAACAAATGAAATAGCGCTTCGCATCACTGAAATTTGCATTTATTGTAACACTTTATAACAGACCAAGAAAATGTCACATGTTACACTTGACAGATAATAGCACTAGAACAATAACAAATACCTGATCCAGTTTTCAGCACTTTAGTTATAGTTCAACAGGCAAACACAATTTAAGTTATCCCATAAATATAAATATGCATGTAGGTGTGTTAAAGAACTGGTTATGAAACAGTCACTTATAACATCAAGGCAGGCACACTCCATTTAAAAGGAAAAATAATTATCAAGTTTACACATTGACTAGAACATTAAGGTGAATAACAGGAAAGTGCACCATCCACAACACCTTATGGTGACAGTTAACCTCCAATAAGTTCCTTTCTTTAAAATATGACATTAAGTACAGCTCAACAGTAATAAAGAAAAATTTTAGATTCCACTGATATATATATATGACACACACACACACACACACACACACACACACCGTGTAATCAAAAAGTCAGTATAAATTTGAAAACTTAATAAACCACAGAATAATGTAGATAGAGAGGTAAAAATTGACACACATGCTTGGAATGACATGGGGCATGGGGTTTTATTGTATTGCTAGACACTTGAAAGATCACTTGCGTGCGTCGTTTGGTGATGATCATGTGCTCAGCTGCCACTTTCGTCATGCTTGGCCTCCCTGCTCCCCAGACCTCAGTCCGTGCGATTAATGGCTTCAGGGTTACCTGAAGTCACAAATGTATCGTGATCAACCGACACCTCTAGGGATGCTGAAAGGCAACATCCGACGCCAATGCCTCACCGTAACTCAGGACATGCTTTACAGTGCTGTTGACTACACTATTCCTCGACTACAGCTATTGTTGAGGAATGATGGTGGACATATTGAGCATTTCCTGTAAAGAACATCATCTTTGCTTTGTCTTACTTTGTTATGCTAATTATTGCTATTCTGATCAGATGAAGCGCCATCTGTCGGACATTTTTTGAACATTTGTATTTTTTGGTTCTAATAAAACCCCATATCATTCCAAGCATGTGTGTCAATTTGTACCTCTCTAACTACATTATACCGCGATTTATTCAGTTTTCAAATATATACTGACTTTTTGATCACCCTGTATATATATGAGCATAAGCACGATTAAAACTGGTGGAAAAACACTAAATCAGAAATTGACAAATCTATACTCTAAGGAGCCGCACTCCATCAAAACACCCCAAAAATAGCAACTTACTGTCTGCCTAGAGTAACAAAATTAAGAATAGCATGCTTATAAATTGGGTAGAATAAAGGAATAAATAACACATATACGGCTTCTGACAGCCGACAAATTGTGTTGGGCTATTGAGCAGTGATTAATTTAAGCTAGCCACAACACACACTAACCAGGTTAGCGGTGTATTTAATGACAAGCGTTGAGCAAGAACCCTGGTCAGAAGGTAATGGAACAAGTACTAATTTACAACTAACTACTGCATTGAAACCAACTGATGACAGATTGACCATTACCGATGTGACATACAATGGACAGTCAATAGACTGAACAGTCAGCTGAAACCCAAGTACAATGCTGAGGGGCGAAATGCCCAGCCCAAAGCATGTTTAGGTCTAACACCTAGTTTGAGAACAAAGCAACCATGAAACAACAGGATGATTTGCTGCTTGTAGTACAAATGCCACAGCCCCAATATAGCCTTAACTCAAGACAGGACTAAAGCACACTAGTTTCTCATTCAATTAAAGTTTCCAAAACAATCAAAACTAGCAGGATTCCCTTACACGGCAGACATGGCAACACTTCCGTTCATACCCCAGAATCAACTAGCACAACATAAATCACTGACACATTTCAGATAATATTTTAAAACAACATATATAAATTCCTTTGTTTACCACAAACCTTAATTAGTTAACTGGTTAGGCTCTGTTACTGATGCCACACAAATGAGGTAGCAAGTTAAGGTCCACAATTCCACTGTACCATTTAACATGTGTCGTGATGAGGAAAGAAAGAATCCAGCTAATTAACTGAAAGTAACTACTTGGATTCAGTATTTGACAACACACTTAAAATCAACAGACAAAGGTGAGAGTCAAGTTTACACTCGCAAGCAGCACAGGCAGAACACGAACATTAAATAAACTGCTCGTTGTTCAATCATTTACACACCGACGAAACAAATAATCTTTGCCGAATTATTGCACATGCCGGAATCCAAAGTCGTTTGAAAATGACGCAAATAATCGTCAAAACGTCTCAAAAAGTCCGATGACATCTGTAGGATATGAGTTTCAATGGGCAACCAGACCTCATTCCTTGGATCCACATGCAACCAAAACAGTACACTGGCTGCTATAACCACTTTAACGATGCATCACACCTGACACGAGTCACGCTAAACCATCAACAAAATGGCGTGGCCTCCTGTACGATTCCAGACGTCCACAGTCAGAGTTCCTCCTCCCCCGGCACTCTCCTGAAAACATGGCAGGCAGCCAGCCGCAGCAACTCCACAACTCCCTCTGGCTAGGGCAAGAAAACAGCAGGGCGCGAAGCGAGAATTTCGAAAGGAACGCACTACAGACAAGGAGGAAACACAGCGGGGCGAACCAGCAGTGACATTTCACCAAGGCTCAACAGGTTGATTGACTAATGATGTACTTACAAGTGCTCACACAACATTAATAAGAGGAAACATTTATTTAAGATGGGAACTTAAAGTTGAGCCACTACTGAGCACAATAAAAACAAACAAAAGATAATATGAACATTTGGAGAAAATGTCATGTACTCATCACTAGCCATGAACTATGCTCTTAAAGAAAACGAGAGGGGGGGGGGGGGGGGGGTATAGGGAGACCAAGGAAGAAACAGGAAGTCTCTGTCTTCACATAATCCTTGAAGAAGAGGACGAGGAGATCGGTGTTTAGTATTACAGTGTGTACAGTTACAGTGTCAAAACCTCCTAGCATAATAAAACTGTTTGCTGGATTTGAATAAAGAACACTGCATATTTGTAGACAATGGTCTTACCAACTGAGCTATCCAGGCCTAACTCATGATATGACTTCACAAATTCACTTCTACCAGTATCTCTATCCTACTTTCCAATCTTCATGGAATCTTTCCTGTATACTGTGCTAAAATAGCATTTTCTGAAGAAAGTATATTGCCTAAAAATGACTTTGAGCATACGAGTTATTTCCACAATAAATCTTTCACTCTGCAGCAGAGTGTGCACTATTTTGAAACTTCTTGGATGATTAAAACTGTGTGTCTAGCCAGAAAGCAAACCCAAAAATTTGCCATTCATGGGAGTTGTTCTGACCGCCTTGGCTGTCACGCACAATTCAGAACATTATACTTTTGATAGCAAGTAGGAAGTATACAAATGACTATACATGTAAGTATATCTGGCAAGCTGTTCTGATCAAAATCTGTTTCATAAACTCAGTCTTTAAAAAAGTAGTCGCATTAGTGTTATCCCCTCAACTGTAGATTAGCCAAAAATGTTTCATTTGTAAATTTACTGTATATTTATCTGGAAAGATATCTATATAAAATGTAATGTCACCCTCTATAAATTGTAACAGCAGTATCACATTCAAATGCAAGTTATGAATTGTGTATCGTCACCACAGCTGGGAGGTTGTGATCAACAGTACAGATTTGGTACCCTTTCTTATCTGAACAGTGAAATATTGACAAGTCTAGGATTTGGAATTCGATTCTATTGACCTTAATATGCTTACATGCACCTGTTAATAAGCAGTAGTTCAACCACAGTTTTTAAACATGTATAATTTATATGAAATAATATTCATTCAATTAACCCACATTGAGATATTAAATATTTTAAAATTTGTTATTTATAAAACTCAAAAAAGTTCAATTTCAATTCTGGATTAAAAATGCAGAATTCCCTGAGACTTTATTAAGTTCCTGGAATTCCTTGAGATTTCCCTGATTTTTCCAAGTAAAATGTAATTCCATGACAATTCCAGGTTTCCAAAAACAATCACCACCCTACTTAAAGACAAGAACAAATCTCCAAATTAGTACTTAGCACTTCGTAAGCTCCATGAAGAACAGTTTCATAAGTCTAGCTCAACAACAGTCACCACTAGTGCATTTCACTACCAGAATGAAATGCACTACCTACATTAGTATCCAAGGTATATTCCTTTACACAATGGAAATGTAATTAAAAAGACTCAACATGATTTATATATCAACTCGGTAAGTTCTGTAGATGAGCAGTACATTTGCATCTTACACATAAAACTTTGTCAATTTACTGTTCCTGAACGAGAAAAGAACTGCAGGATGATGGAATCTCATTGAAGAAGTATGTACATGAACAGTTAAGGTGTGATACACTAAGATGTATATTAGGACTATTTCCTTTGCAGAAACAACCAAAACTAATCATCTGTTCACATTAAATATGAAGGCAGGGTTTCACAGCAATATACAGGGTGGTCCATTGATTGTGACTGGGCCAAATATCTCATGAAATAAACGTCAAACGAAAAAACTAAAAAGAACGAAACTTGTCTAGCTTGAAGGGGGAAACCAGATGGCACTATAGTTGGCCTGCTAGCTGGCGCTGCCATAGGTCAAACGGATATCAACTGCACGTTTTAAAATAGGAACCTCCATTTTTTATTACATATTTGTGTAGTACATAAAGAAATATGTATGTTTTAGTTGGACCACTTTTTTCGCTTTGTGATGGATGGCGCTGTCATAGTCACAAACACATAGCTCATAATTTTAGACGAACAGTTGGTAACAGATAGGTTTTTTAAATTCAAATACAGAATGTAGGTATGTTTGAACATTTTATTTCGGTTGTTCCAATGTGATACCTTTGTGAACTTATCATTTCTGAGAACGCATGCTGTTACATCATGATTACCTGTAAATACCACATTAATGCAATAAATGCTCAAAATGATGTCCGTCAACCTCAATGCATTTGGCATTACGTGTAATGACATTCCTCTCAACAGCAAGTAGTTCGCCTTCCGTAATGTTCGCACATGCATTGACAATGCGCTGACGCATGTTGTCACGCGTTGTCGGTGAATCACGCTAGCAAATATCCTTCAACTTTCCCCACAAGAAATGTGGGAACATCAGAACCGGTGAACGTGTGGGCCATGGTTTGGTGCTTCGATGACCAATCTACCCGTCATGAAATATGCTATTCAATACCGCTTCAACCGCACGCGAGCTTTGTGCCGGACATCCATCATGCTGGAAGCATATCACCATTCTGTCATGTAGTAAAACATCTTGTAGTAACATCGGTAGAACATTACGTAGGAATTCAGCATACATTGTACCATTTAGATTGCCATCGATGAAATGGGGATCAATTATCCTTCCTCCCATAATGCCGACCATACATTAATCAGCAAAGGTTGCTGCTGTTCCACTTGTCGCAGCCATCATGGATTTTCTGTTGCCCAATAGTGCATATTATGGCGGTTTACATTACCACTGTTGGTGAATGACGTTTCCGCGCTAAATAGAATGCGTGCAAAAAATCTGTCATCATCCCGTAATTTCTCTTGTGCCCAGTGGCAGAACTGTACATGACGTTCAAAGTCATCACCATGCAATTCCTGGTTCATAGAAATACGGTACAGGTGCAATCGATGTTGATGTAGCATTCTCAACACTGACGTTTTTGAGTTTCTCGATTTTCGCGCAGTTTGTCTGCAACTGATGTGTGGATTAACCGCAACAGTAGCTAAAACACCTAATTGGGCATCATCATTTGTTGCAGGTCATGGTTGACGTTTTACACGTGGCTAAACACTTCCTGTTTCCTAAAATAATGTAATTATCCAACAAACGGTCCGGACACTTGGATGATGTCGTTCAGGATATCGAGCAGCATACATAGCACATGCCCGTTGGGCATTTTGAACACATTAGCCATACATCAACACGATATCGACCTTTTTCGCAATTGGTAAACGGTACATTTTAACACAGGTATCACGAAGCAAATACTGTCCGCACTGGCAGAATGTTACGTGATACCACATATTTATATGTTTGCGACTATTACAGCACCATCTATCACAAAGCGAAAAAAGTGGTCCAACTAAAACATTCATATTTCTTTACGTACTATCGAATATGTAATAAAAAAATTGGGGTTCCTTTTTTTAAAAAAAAAAAGAGTTGATATTGATTTGACCTATGGCAGCGCCATCTAGCAGGCCAACCATAGCGCCACCTGGTTTCCCGCTTCAAGCTAGATAAGTTTAGTTCTTTGTAGTGTTTTCGTTTGACGCTTATTTCGTGAGACATTTGGTCCGGTCACTATTGATGGACCACCCCGTATATTGAAAAAAATTTTCTCATGCTTCCAGTGGCATCAAGTGGTTAAAACACTAACTGCCTTGTGTTTGAGAAACTTTGTGTGTGTGTGTGTGTGTGTGTGTGTGTGTGTGTACGCACATGCATGCTAATTGTGTCCTACAGCTCAACTGCAGGAACTGTTGAGTAATTCAACAATATTCTTTATTCAATAACTTTAATTTAGCCTTAAATATGATAATATGAAGATACTTTGGATGAAATAATATCACTATAAAGTTTAAAAAAAGTCGCAACATATAAAGTAATAACAGGAAACTAACAACTAAAACAGCATCATTTGCCCACATTCAGTCAAACTAACAGGAAGAAGCATCTGTCACTTTAACTTCAACATCACCATCACAGTGTATTAGATCTACTGACCTGTTCCGTCTCAAAACTGTTAACTTTATATTTTTAACGGATAGCCAATATTTATTTTTCCTCTGGAATTATGTAGCTTGGTAGCTGTACTGATTCTCTTGTTCTGCATATGTTGAACATGACCCTTCTAGTTTATTTGGTAGTTCTTTATGAGGTATAACTGGTACAGACTTTAATTCCTGACTAATATCACTGTTCACTTTATGATTTCGAAGCATGTGGCTGATACATAGTGGAAGAACCCCATTTCAGATCATTCACATTGTCTTATTTGGTCAGAAGTTAAAAGACTCCAGCTCAAAGAGCAATGACTTTTTAAAGTTTGAGTAGGGTTTCCGTTCAAATGTTACGTATTAATGTTCAACACATTATGCCACAGAAATGCCTAAATCTTTGAAAATTTATTTCAACATTGTCCAATTTTGTATATTTGAGATGACATGACATGTCTAAATTCACTTACGTATTCAATTATTTTTCAATTTATTAGAATGTTTGATCTTATTAACTCCAATCGTTGAAATGCCATTACCTTTACTTTTATTTGTGGAAACTGTAAAAAACCACATATAGCTGTATCAGGATCACTATATGTACTGCTCTCTGTATTTAATTTTCAATAATACCAATTATGGCCTGATCCTCAACAAACAGTAAAGATGTAAAATTTACAATGTTCGTAGTGAAAGCCTCATTTACTGTTTTTTTTTATGACCATGTCCATACAGATATTGAAAACTGCAATGGACATTCCTAGTAATTGTAGATAATTTAAGGAGTAAAGGTAACAATTCAATGAACTGGAGAGGCACTGAGTCATCGAAAGGCCACCCCTAGAGTTCATGTAGTAAAATGTTGCTGTACTAGTTTGTGTGTGTGCGCTCTTCCTTTCTCTCTCCAATGCTAGGTCAGAAAATTTTGCAGAGAACCAACCTTACCCATGTTAAGTTATTATTATGATGAGGTTGCCAATCTCAAGGATTTTTAAAGCTACTGCCAGCAAAAACCCCCTCCACAGGAGGGAATCTGTGTACTACTCCTCTCAGCATCTAGTGTAATCATATGATCACATGTAATATCATTTTTCAAAGTGTTGTATATCTGAGGTGGAATGTGAAAACCAGCCCTTTACTTACCCCTGTGTATGTGGAAAACCACAGGCACACTGGCCCCCGTCATTAATCCATGACATGGGCACTTTGAGGCAGGCTCATCCAAACTGTGCCCCTGGGGCACTTGCACCCACTATCACCCGAGGCCAGCCCCCAGAGCGAATTCATATGTTGTACCAGTGGCCGAGCCATATAGCTCAGCTAACCACGCGGTGTGCCTGCCGCACCTCGCCAAGCCACTGTACACGCGTTTCGTACAGAAGACAGACCACTACAACAGCAGTGACGAAAAGCATTGATACGACACAAAGTCGTTAGCCAAGAAACATAAGGCTACACTGGATCAACATGGATCATGAACAGCAGCAGCTAAACGATGTCAAAGTTAGCGTAAGGAGGATTATGCGTGAAGTGTTCAGTGAATTCGAAAGTAAAATTCTACGTACCAACTTGACAGAAAATCCTAGGAAGTTCTTGTCTTATGTTAAATCAGTAAGTGGATCGAAAAAGCATATCCAGACACTCTGGGATGATGATGGCATTGAAACAGGATGACACACGTAAAGCTGAAATTCTAAACACCTTTTTCCAAAGCCGTTTCACAGAGGAAGACCGAACTGCAGTTCCTTCTCGCACAAACGAAAAAATGGCTGACCTCGAAATAAGTGTCCAAGGAACAGAAAAGCAACTGAAATCACTCAACAGAGGAAAGTCCACTGGACCTGACGGGATACCAGTTCGATTCTACACAGAGTACACGAAAGAACTTGCCCCCTTCTAACATCCATGTACCACAAGTCTCTAGAGGAACGGACGGTTCCAAATAATGGCAAAAGAGCACAGATAGTCCCAGATTTTAAGAAGGGTCGTCTAGCAGATGCGCAAAACTATAGGCCTGTATCTCTGACATCGATCTGTTGTAGAATTTTAGAACATGTTTTTTGCTCGCGTATCATGTCATTTCTGGAAACCCAGAATCTACTCTGTAGGAATCAACATGGATTGCGGAAACAGCAATCGTATGAGACCCAACTCGCTTTATTTGTTCATGAGACCCAGAAAATATTAGAGACAGTCCCCCAGGCAAATGCCATTTTCCTTGACTTCCGGAAGGCGTTCGATACAGTCCCGCACTGTCACCTGACAAAGTGAGAGCCTACGGAATATCAGACCTGCTGTGTGGCTGGATTGAAGAGTTTTTAGCAAACAGTACACAGCATGTTGTTCTCAATGGAAAGACGTCTACATACATTAAAGTAACCTCTGGCGTACCACAGGGGAGTGTTACGGGACCATTGCTTTTCACAATAAATTTAAATGACCTAGCAGATAGTGTCGGAAGTTCCATGCGGCTTTTCACAGATGATGCTGTAGTATGCAGAGAAGTTGCAGCATTAGAAAATTGCAGTGAAATGCAGGAAGATCTGCAGCGGATAGGCACTTGGTCCAATTAGTGGCAACTGACCCTTAACATAGACAAATGTGATGTATTGTGAATACATAGAAAGAAGGATCCTTTATTGAATGATTATATGATAGCAGAACAAACAGTGATAGCAGTTACTTCTCTAAAATATCTGGGAGTATGTGTACGGAATGATTTGAAGTGGAATGATCATATAAAATTAATTGTTGGTAAGGCAGGTGCCAGGTTGAGATTCATCGGGATAGTCCTCAGAAAATGTAGTCCATCAACAAAGGAAGTGGTTTACAAAACACTCATTCGACCTACAATTGAGTATTGCTCATCAGTGTGGGATCCGTACCAGGTCGGTTTGCAGAGGAGATAGAGAAGATCCAAAGAAGAGTTGCACGTTTCGTCGCAGGGTTATTTCGTAAGCGTGATAGTGTTACGGGGATCCAAAGATCCATAGAAGAGCGGCGCGTTTCGTCACAGGGTTATTTGGTAACTGTGATAGCGTTACGGAGATGTTTAACAAACTCAAGTGGCAAACTCTGCAAGAGAGGCACTCTGCATCGCGGTGTAGCTTGCTGTCCAGGTTTTGAGAGGGTGCGTTTCTGGATGAAGTATCGAATATATTGCTTCCCCCTACCTATACCTCCCGAGGAGATCACGAATTGAAAATTAGAGAGATTAGAGCGTGCATGGAGGCTTTCAGACAGTCGTTCTTCCCGCGAACCATACGAGACTGGAACAGGAAAGAGAGGTAATGACAGTGGCACGTAAAGTGCCCTCCGCCACACACCGTTGGGTGGCTTGCAGAATATTAATGTAGATGTAGATGTAGACAAAAAAAAAGGAGAAGCGTCACATCTGTATTATTTAAACCCAAGTGGGAAATTAATTTCTTCTGTACTGCTGACAAAAAAATCATGCCAAATGTTTAGTATGTCATCAGATCCTCACATATTTAAAACAGTACTCTACTGAATAGCACCTTAATAGGTGACACAAAGATCTGTTCGAAAATTTGTCACAAGTGGACAACAATCAAGGCTTGAAGAACTGAAAGAAAATTTCAAGCAGTATTACAGTGAAGTGTTTCCTATCGTATGACACTCTATTTATAAAGATGATAAATAAAACTATATTTTATAATCTGATATGTGTCTTAGCAGTGTGCAAGTTATCGAGTATCAGGGTTGTCAGTAATTAGGAACAGGTATTTTTGGTTAATTTTTATATTTGGGTTGCATTAAATAGTGCTGTACAGACGTAAGAAAAAGTTTCAAGTGCATTGTTTTTTGCCACTTTCTGAAGAGTCGACACATATGTTCTCTCATGCCATTAAGAGTCATTCTTTTTTTGTGTATGTGTGTTTTGATGGATGGGGAAACATTTGTTGTAATTTGATCTTTGTCCTCAATTAATTAAAATGCAAATATTCCAATAGATAAAGATTTATTTTGCAACCACATTTCACTGATGTTGCTAGCGTCTATGACCACTTTTCAGAGGACTGGGGGAAAACGCACCTAAAACCAATTTTTTTGTTTGTTTTTTATTTGAGTTTCAATGAAAGAAACAATTAATTGTTAAAATGATGAAAGTGTTATAAAAACAGGACTGTGCAAAATTAATTGTAAGGTGTTTCTCTTCTCTTTTTTTTCCTATGGTAGGAGCAAGAAACAGTTGCACAAAGTATGTGCGCAAGTTACAAATGCTCATCAACGATTGCCTGGCCAACTTGGCAGCTTTTATTTGTCCAGCAGATCTCATGGAAAAATTTGAAAAACTAGCTCTTTCGCCTTGAACTGTTGCTCACCCAGTCGAAGATATGGCCTCAGATATGGAGCAGCAATTAAGGGAGAGAGCGGCAAACTTCATTTCGTTTTCTATCGCTCCTGTCGAGTCCATGGACGTTGCGGGCATCTCCCAGCTTGCCATATTCATTTGGGGTGTCGACAACAATCTGAGTGTCACCGAAGAATTTCTCGACCTTATATCATGAAATATACAACCACAAGATTGGATATTTTTCTAGCTGTGGAAAACATATTCGAGTCAATGGATTTAAAATGGGAATGCCTGACCAATGTAACAACAGATGGAGCCCCCTGCGCTATGAGGGATACACACTAGATTCCTGGGTTACCTGAGGTCAAAAATGGCTAAAGTCGGTTCTTCCTTATTCACAGGAGTCCACTGTCTGATACACCAAGAGGCACTATGGGAAGACTGTCAACATAAAGAATGTTATGGGCATAGTTGTTTGAACGGTTAATTATCTTCACTCACATCGACTAACATAACGCAAAATTAAAGAATTTCTGGTTGATATCAAAGCAAGGAAAAAAAATTCCCGATTTTTCCTGGATTTCCCAGTTAAAAATACACTTTCTCCCAGGCGATAACACACTTCTTCCGTGTTAAGTGACAGTATATTTTCCCTGAAAAACTTATCGATCCTTTGAATGGTTATGGGTTTATACACAGGCGTTGAATTTCCCGGCCGGAAAATATCTGTGATGTACAGCAACATGTTCGCTGCGTATTTTCGTATTACGAAAGCATACACTGGAATTCCACCAAACACCACATGTTACTTTCTGAATCATTGAAATCAAGATTGCGATGCACTTTTGTAAGCCAGTTATTGCTCATGTCACGTGATCTCGCCAACCGATGACAGCGGATATTCAGAGCATAGGACAGGTGACGTAGCCAGCCAACAGCAATGTCACTGTTAAGAGGGAATGTTAATAGTTTAAATTAATATACATAGTGTTGCTACAAGAAAAGCAAAGCATTCACATATAATATTGGTCTCTGAGGTTAATAGGCTACAACAGAACCTAAGCTTTCGCATATAATGTTGATCTTTTTTGCGCGTGTTACACTATCAGATACATCACACAAATGTGCCAGTAAATATATTAAAAACAAAGATTCCAAGACTTACCAAGCGGGAAAGCGCCGGCAGACAGGCACATGAACAAAACACACAAACACACACACAGAATTACTAGCTTTCGCAACCAATGGTTGCTTCTTCAGGAAGGAGAGGGAAAGACGAAAGGATGTGGGTTTTAAGGGAGAGGGTAAGGAGTCATTCCAATCCCGGGAGCGGAAAGACTTCCCTTAGGGGAAAAAAGGACAGGTGTACACTCGCACACACACACATATCCATCCGCACATACACAGACACAAGCAGACATCTGTCTATTTTTTTTAAATGTGCCAGTAAAATTTTTAATAATGACATAAATGTCAGGGTTCGAAATTCTTCTAAATGGCTCATCATCAAAGAGTTGCTTTTTAAATGAGAGTCAAATGCTCTGTGATTTAATAAATTCATGGCACATTCTCGCACATAGTTCAACTTACGCAAAAGGATATTTACTTTGAAAGCAACGCTTTTCAAACCACCATTCACAATAGTTTCGCGCGACCTGTTAGAAATAGGTTCATTTCCACAGTTACCAGAGAGCGCAGATAACAGGCGACACCGCACTTGCGCAGCTACCATGGCGTAGGAAGCCCGTATGTACGTACGAGTAAAACCATTGAAAGATCATACATTATGTCATAAAAGAAACAAGACATCAGAGGCTAATCCAAGAGCATCGGAATTTCATGAACCATACTAAAATGCGCACATTTAAAATGCATACTTCAAGTGCACATTTGTATAACCAGATTCCCAGTGAAGTAGGCCTCAACCTTACATTAAGCTTTTGAGTGTGGTTTTCGGGATGTAAATTTTCTTGGAGCACCAGTACTGTATTTCATCATGTTTGGTTCTTTATTATGGCATAATGCCGTATGTGCTCGAAGATGAAAACATGCACTTGAAATGCTGCGAATAGATGAAACCAGCCAGTACTGTGGAATTAAACATTTTGTTTGAAATACATTGACTGCCTCTGCCGAAAAGGTTAATAAAAGTCAAATTTCTTTAGCAAACAGATAAAAATAAGTTCATTGTTCTGCAAGGTGATTAGTGCTTGACTGTCAGAAAGGTGGAAGTAAAATAAAATCTGAAACTAATAACATATTTTAGCCTTCCGTAATTAGTAAATGGCCGGCCGGAGTGGCCAAGCAGTTCTAGGCGCTACAGTCTGGAACCGCGCCACCGGTACGGTCGCAGGTTCGAATCCTGCCTCGAGCGTGGATGTGTGTAATGTCCTTAGGTTAGTTAGGTTTAATTAGTTCTTCCAAGTTCTAGGGGACTGATAACCTTAGCAGTTAAGTCCCATAGTGCTCAGAGCCATTTCAACCATTTTTGAATTAGCGAATGTGTTTTAATTCATTTGATAGCGCCTGGCCACAGATATACGTTTTGTTTCATTTGACGTTAGAGTAAACGAAAGTGAAACAGCAAAATCACTAAATTTACACATGGGTCACGTGGAGACTACCCACTAAACTCAGACTGCTCTGCACATCATCCCCCGATCTACAATATTTGCTAACCGGGTCAATACTATAAAAAAATTGAATTTTCAAAAATATGTTCATCTTGTAGCGCACATCTTCCTGAAAAGTCAAACATAAAACATATCTGTTCGAGGAAATGTAAGACATGTTGTTTGTCTTAAGTGTGTCAAAGTGCAGTGCCACACCTCTTTAGACAGCATTCTTCTATTGCACGTCACTGTATTTCGTTCCATGGAATTTAAACGTGTATATTTAGTAATGGATGTCCGCCACTCGTGGTCTCGCA
The DNA here is from genome assembly GCF_023897955.1 of Schistocerca gregaria. Lineage (NCBI taxonomy): Eukaryota > Metazoa > Arthropoda > Insecta > Orthoptera > Acrididae > Schistocerca > Schistocerca gregaria. The sequence goes on from NC_064924.1 coordinate 366,692,200, forward strand.
GTAGCGTTCTCGCTTCCTGAGCGGGGTCTGGGATTTTCACTTGCCTCGAGATGACTGGGTGTTGTTGTCGTCTCATCATCATCATCATCATCATCATCCAACCCCATTACGGTCAGAGGAAGGCAACGGCAAACCATGTCCATTAGGACTTTGCCTAGTAAGACAGTGCGGGTCTTCCGCATTGTTCCCCAATGCTCTGTAAAGACACATAGGACTTCATTTCATTTAGTAATGGATGCCATCAAACTATATTCAGGGCAGTGGAAATTGAAATGTCCTGTGGTGCCTCTCCTGCTCCCATTCGGCTGGTTTCACAGCCTGGCCCTCCAATATTGCAGCAATTTTGTAACACACACCAAATAAACGAGACTGTTTTGGCACAAATAGCCATTTTTATAACAAGACAGAATATAATTCACGAAGTACCAATATCAAATGCTTATTAGGCCTCTACAAGCAATAAGCTTAATGTTAGGAAATAGTTTCACATTTCATTCACACGCACCAGTTTCTCAAGCATGAGATCAAAAAGTAGTATTATGAAATTGATACATACATTTGGAATCGTGTTATTCTTCCATAATTTGTATAATGTGCCCGTTTCTTCTCCTACCACATTCTAACAAACAATCTAGTCATCACCAATTGTGTAGCTATTCCTGTCATGGTAAAAATTTGTTCGCCGATTAATTTCACTAATCCTGCTAGATTCACAGGTTTAGTTAGCCCGCAATTATTCTTTGGTTAGGTGCTGTTACGTATTTGTACAACACATTTTCCGCATTACTTCCAGAATAGAACTTAAGCAGCTGCTAGCCGGGGACTGTACAACTGGTCCTTAGTAGTGTAGCAATCTGGCAAAATAATTTCTGTCAAAATTTCATTTTCTTGGATACACCGAGAAGACGATATGTAATCTTTCTCACCTGTTATTCCTATTAGTCATTTATGTCCATTCTGGTGGTCTGAATCTAAGGATTTCGCTAGTAATTATAATAACGCTGATGATTCGCAAACCCAATCAATCACATAATCAGACGGCAGTTGGCATTCATCCGTTTGGCTTTACTCCGCTCAGCTCGTATAGCCCTGTCCCCTTTGTCCGAGGAAAGTTTATTTCTAGATGTGATGAGGATGTGTTTAAAAATGTTCAAAAACCAACAGGGATGCGTTTCAGAATCATATGAATAATCGATAGACCAACGTGCGCTGGTTACTAAGCGCTTTGTGAAACAAACTTTTTTTCCTCAAGAATATGAATTTGGTCCCCCGTTTTCCCGGTAGCATCTAGCTGCTTGTTGCAACTGCTTGCACAGCCAACCACATTCCTGTAGCCACAAAGGGGACAATCTACTGCTCAAACGCGACTCCCCGCACGAGTCCACTCGTAACTGCTAAAACGAATCTCATGTATACAGTTGTGATTTCACGCTCATCGGAAGCAATTTGTTGTTATGAAACATTGCATAGTCTTCCTAAAGCCTTTGACACATTTTGCTGTTGGCACATGCTTGTATGAGCACTGTCTGTCGTTGTTGTATATAGCACATTTCCTTTGCAATTTAAGTTATTTTCATTTTTTTCTCTCGTTTATGTTTTATTGTTGAAGAGTTATTCTACAGTATGGGAAAGAGTAATATTCTTTGTCAGAGTACTGGTTCTTACCAGAGAATGTTGCAAAAATTTAACTGAAAACTAAAACAAGGAAAAATTCCCAGCTTTTTCCCGGTTTTCTCCCAGACGAAAAAATTCCCGGGTTTTTCCCAGATCTCCCAGTTGTCTTGGGTCCTATACACCCTGAGGACATTCCCTACCATGCCGAAGTAAGATGGCTGAGAAAAGGGAAGGTGCTTGGTCAGTTTTTCTCCTTGAGGGATGAAAGCAATACCTTTTTGGAAATGAAAGGACGTCCAGAAGAATTGCTTCGTGATCCTAAGTGGGTGGAGAATTTGGATTTTTTAGTGACCTAATTGGTCATTTAAACACTCTGAACATTTCACTCCAAGGAGTACAACACTCTGTTACTGATGTAGTGGAAACAATTCAAGAAAATTTAAAAAAGCTTATTTTGTGGGAAAAGCAGTTGCGAGAGGAGAATTGTGGACACTTCACTGCATTAGACAGTGTTAAAGAAGATATGAATTTTTCAGCTTATGTTCAAATCATTTGTGAATTACTAGAGGAGTTTTAAAACAGATTTTTAGAGATGAATGAGCTTCAACCAGCCTTAGATGCATTTGCTCGCCCATTTACCCTTCGGGCAGAGGACATCTCACTAAAGTTTCAACTAGAGCTGATTGACCTGCAATGTGATATCTGCCTGAAGAACCACTTTCAGGGTGTATACATCGACAAGGAAAAAAAATTCCCGGATTTCTCCCAGGTTTCCCGGTAAAAGTCCACTTTGTCCTGGGTGAAAACATACTTTTTCCCTATTAACTGATGATATACTTTCTCTCGGAAATGTATAACTTATCAGTCCTTTGAATGATTATGGTTTTATACTCGGGCATAGAACTACCCGGCGCTTTAGAAAACAAAAGACGGGGGAAAAAACAACTTTTGGAAAAATCTTCGATGTGCCGCATATTTTCGTATTATGAAAGTATAAATTTGAATTCCACCAAACACTGCATGTTACTTTCCGAAGCATTGAAATCGAGATTGCCATACGCTTTTGTAAGCCAGTGATAGCTCATGTCACGTTATCTCGCCAGCCGATGACAGCGGGTATTCAAAGCTTAGAGCACGTGATGTAGTCAGCCAATAGCAACATCACTGTTAAGTAGCGCGAGGACACAAACAGGAAAAGTTAATGGTTTAAATTAATATACATAGTGCCGCTACACGAAACGCAAAGCTTTCACATATAATATTGGTCTATATGATTAATACGTTGCAAGATGTTGGTCTATTATGCACCTGTTACAATTTAAGATATATCACACAAACGTGCCACTAAAATTTTTACTAACGTCATAAATGCCTGATCTTCTGGGCTTGAAAATCCTCTAAATAATTTTTAAGTGACAATCAAACCCTCGGTGATTTATGAAATTCATCTTACATTCTCGCACATAGTTCAACTTGCGTAAAAAGAAATTTACTTTGATGGTAATGCTTTTCAAAGCGCCATTCGGAATATTTTCCCGCGACCTGGTAGAAATACACTCCTGGAAATTGAAATAAGAACACCATGAATTCATTGTCCCAGGAAGGGGAAACTTTATTGACACATTCCTGGGGTCAGATACATCACATGATCACACTGACAGAACCACAGGCACATAGACACAGGCAACAGAGCATGCACAATGTCGGCACTAGTACAGTGTATATCCACCTTTCGCAGCAATGCAGGCTGCTATTCTCCCATGGAGACGATCGTAGAGATGCTGGATGTAGTCCTGTGGAACGGCTTGCCATGCCATTTCCACCTGGCGCCTCAGTTGGACCAGCGTTCGTGCTGGACGTGCAGACCGCGTGAGACGACGCTTCATCCAGTCCCAAACATGCTCAATGGGGGACAGATCCGGAGATCTTGCTGGCCAGGGTAGTTGACTTACACCTTCTAGAGCACGTTGCGTGGCACGGGATACATGCGGACGTGCATTGTCCTGTTGGAACAGCAAGTTCCCTTGCCGGTCTAGGAATGGTAGAATGATGGGTTCGATGACGGTTTGGATGTACCGTGCACTATTCAGTGTCCCCTCGACGATCACCAGAGGTGTACGGCCAGTGTAGGAGATCGCTCCCCACACCATGGTGCCGGGTGTTGGCCCTGTGTGCCTCGGTCGTATGCAGTCCTGATTGTGGCGCTCACCTGCACGGCGCCAAACATGCATACGACCATCATTGGCACCATGGCAGAAGCGACTCTCATCGCTGAAGAAGACACGTCTTCATTCGTCCCTCCATTCACGCCTGTCGCGACACCACTGGAGGTGGGCTGCACGATGTTGGGGCGTGAGCGGAAGACGGCCTAACGGTGTGCGGGACCGTAGCCCAGCTTCATGGAGATGGTTGCGAATGGTAATCGCCGATACCCCAGGAGCAACAGTGTCCCTAATTTGCTGGGAAGTGGCAGTGCGGTCCCCTACGGCACTGCGTAGGATCCTACGGTCTTGGTGTGCATCCGTGCGTCACTGCGGTCCGGTCCCAGGTCGACGGGCACGTGCACCTTCCGCCGACCACTGGCGACAACATCGATGTACTGTGGAGACCTCACGCCCCACGTGTTGAGCAATTCGGCGGTACGTCCACCCGGCCTCCCGCACGCCCACTATATGCCCTCGCTCAAAGTCCGTCAACTGCACATACGGTTCACGTCCACTCTGTCGCGGCATGCTACCAGTGTTAAAGACTGCGATGGAGCTCCGTATGCCACGGCAAACTGGCTGACACTGACGGCGGCGGTGCACAAATGCTGCGCAGCTAGCGCCATTCGATGGTCAACACCGCGGTTCCTGGGGTGTCTGCTGTGCCGTGCGTGTGATCATTGCTTGTACAGCCCTCTCGCAGTGTCCGGAGCAAATATGGTGGGTCTGACACACCGGTGTCAATGTGTTCTTTTTTCCATTTCCAGGAGTGTTGGTTCGTTTCTGCAATTGCTAGAGAGCGCCAGATGACAGGCATCACCATGCTTGCGCAGCTACCATGTCGAAGGGAGACCGGAAGTTCGTATGTGTAAAATATTAGAAGATCTTACATTATGTCATAAAAGAAACAAAACATCAGAGGACACTCCAAAACCATAGGATTTTCTGATCCATACTAAAAAGTGCACACTTAAAGTGCACATTCGTATCTCCACATTTCCAGTGAAGTGGGCCACGACTTGATATTAAGCTTTTAAATGTGGTTTTCGGGCTGTAAATTTTCTTGGAGTACCAGTAATGTGTTATCTCACGTTTGGTTCTTTACTATGGCATAATGCCATAAGTGCTAGAAGTTGAAAACATTTAAAATATATTGTTTGCCTCAGTGTAAAAGATTAATAAAAGAAAATCTCTTTAGCAAGTCGACAAAAATATCATTATTGTTCTGCAAGGCAATTAATGCTTGACTGTCAGAAAGGTGGAAATAAAATAAAATCTGCAACTAATAACACATTTTAGCCTCCCATAATTATGTGAATGTATTTTAATTCAGTTGATAGCTCCCAGACAAAGAAATCTGTTTTGTTTTCATTTGATGTGAGAGCAGTGAACGAAGAGTAAACAGCAAAATCACTGAATGTAAATACGGGTCATGTGGTGACTATCCACTTCCCCACTATAACTCAGACTGCTCTGTGCATCAGCCCTGTATCTACCATATTTCCAAACCGGGGCAATACCCAGCCACTTCCTTGAGCGTTTGAGATAGGTCGTCAAAAATTTTAAAAAATCTAATTTTCAAAAATATGTTCATTTTTTAGTGCACATCTTTCTGAAAAGTCTGATGCATGAAACATATGTGTTGGAGGAAATGTAAGACATGTTATTTGGTCGTAAGTGTGCCAAAGTGCAGTGCCTCGCCTCCTCACACAGCATTCTTCTGTCGCACGTCACTGTATTTCGCTCTGTGGAATTGAAAAGTGTATATTTTGTAATGGATGCCATCAAAGCATATTCTGGACAGTGGAAATTAAAATGTCCTGTGGTGCTCTCCTGCTTACAGTCGGCCAGTTTGATATCCTGTCCCTCTTTTTTTTTAAAAAAAAAAAAAAAAAAAAAAAAAAAAAAAAAAAAAAAAAAAAAAAAACAAGAACTCTCAAGAACTCTTCAGAAAATTTGCACTCTTTATTGCCTATCAGCTAACAACTTGCTGTTTTGTGTGACATAAAATTAAATATAGGATACATAAACCCAGTAAAAACATGAGACAAGCAAGGCAATACACATTTCTTCAATCCTTAGCTCCTAGAATTTTATTCTCTCTAATATTGCCACAGTTTTACATGGCGTGCTTTCCTTTCTTTCGCAGTTTTACATTGCGTGCTTTCCTTTCTGCAAAAGAATCTATTACCTTATCAAAGTTCATCAAACGTTTTGCTACATGAAAAATCAAAAAATCGTTGTCTAATACTGAAAAAGCTGTTAACACAATAGGACCCAAGACTGGTGTCGTTTCCCAATCTGATTACGTCTATTATGTCACTGTCTGCTAGATAAAAAAATAGGACTTTCTAATGCTACAATAATTGTACACACACCAAATAAACGAGACTGTTTTGGCACAAACGGGCTCTTTTGTAATGACAGAATATAATTCACAAAGCATCAATATCAAATGCCTATTAGGCCTACTACAAGCAAAAAGCTTTACGTTAGGAAATAGTTTCACATTTCATTCATACACTCCAGTTTCTCAAGCATGAGATCCAAAAGTAGTAGTACGAAATTTTTATACAAACTTGGAATTGTCATAGTGTTTCATAATTTGTGTGATGTCCCTGTTTCTTCTGCATGCTCGTTCTAACAAACAGTCTTGTTATCACTAATTCTATAACTATTCCTGCCAATGTCAAAGCTTATTCACAGGTTAACTTCACTAACTCTGCCAGAATCACCTGTTTAGTTCCCCGCGGTTATTCTCCGGGTAGGCATTGTTACAACGCTCGTACAGTGCGATTTCTGTGCTTCTTTCAGAATATAACTTAAAGCGGCTGCTAGCTGGGGACTGTACAACTGGCCCTTACTAGTATAGTGATCTAGCCAAAAATTTTCTGTCGAAATTTCATTTTCTTGGATACACCAAGAAGGTAATACGTAATCTTTCTTACCTGTTATTCGTTTATTTCGACTCCTGTAGTCTGAATCTATGGATATTGCTAGTAATTATAACAACGCTCATCATTCGCAAAGCCAATCAACCACACAATCAGACAGTGGTTGGCATTCATCCATTCGGCATTAACTCCGATGAGCTCGTATAGATCCTTTTGTCTATAGAAAAGTTTGTTTCTACATGCAACGAGGATTCCCCTGACAGAGACATCATGTACTTTATGCACACATTCACAGATCAACTTACGATTCATTCATAAATCAACTTAGAATGTGTTCAATAATGTTCGAAAACGGACAGGGATGTATTTCAAAGTCATATGAATAATCGATATGCTAACATGCGCTGGATGCTGTCGCTTTGTGAAACAAGGTTTTTTTCCCCGTAAGAATATGAATTTGCCCCCCCCCCCCCCCCCACTGTCCCCCTCCTAGATCTGGGCCTGCTGCGCATGCATAAATCTAGCAGCATGGGTGCTCCAGTAAAATTTTTCCTGGTATCATCTAACGGCTTGCTGTGACTGCTTACCCAGCCAACAGCCACATTTCTGTAGCCAGAAGTGGGAGAAGGTATTACTCAACTGCGCATGCGCATGATCCTGCTCGTAACTGCTAAACCGAACCTCATGTAAACAGTTGTGACGTCAAGCTCATCGGAGGCAATTTGTTGTTACAAAGCATTGCATAGTCTTTCTAAATCCTTTGACATATTGCTGTTGGCAGATGTTTGTATGAGCACTGTGTTTTGTTGCTGTATATTGCGCATTTCCTTTGCAATTTAAGTTTTATTTTCGTTTTTTCTCTTGTTCGTCTTTTATTGCTGCAGTAGTAGGATACAGTAATATCCTTTGTTAGAGTATCGGTTCTTACCAGTCAAAATTACAAAAATTGAACTGAAAACAAAAACAATTAAAAATTTCCGGAATTCTAAAAAATTCCCGGGTTTTTCTCGGTTTTCTCCCGGATGAAAAAATTCCCGGGTTTTTCCCAGATCTCCCGGTTGTCCTAGGTCGTATACACCCTGACTTTCTTATGCGTAAAACTTTGGACGACTTTTACAGCTGTTTTCTGTGAGAGACGTACCCTCTTTTGCACAAGCATGCAGCCAAAGTTCTGTCAATGTTTGGTTCCACGCATATTTGTGAGTGCTTTTTCTCCCTTTTAAAGCTTGCTAAAACTAAGAAACGTTCACTAATTAGCGATAAAAATTTGACTAATGCTTTGATGTTAGCAGTCTCCCGGAATATTGTACCAAACTTAGACGAAATCATTTCCTTGAGAAAGAAAAACGTATAAAATGCAAATTGTCTTCTTTAAAAATGTTGACTGTATGGATTACAGGTGTTTTATAACCTTAATTCCGTTTTTTAAATAAGTTTTCAAACTTGGTCAATTAAAATTATTGCGTACAAAACAGCAAACTAAGAATCTGATGTCTAAACTCGGAAAAAAGAATACAAAAAGCTGTAGCATGAAGTACAGCAAAAAATATTTTCTTGTAATTACTAACAGTAGAGTTTCATTCTTACAATCACTAACAGTAAGAATGAAACTCTATACCCCTTACGTAAAATGATTTCTAAAATAGAATATTTATGACACTAGTTCATTTAAGAAATTGATATATCTTTCAGAAGATGCCTACTGGGCATATGACGTGTGAGCATGTGCAATACTAATAGAATCAAACTGTGGGTCGGAAAACTACTAAGTTATTCTCAGACTTTTGTTTTGGATATTGTTTTCTAAGACTCTGCATAGTAATTATGCCACACAAACACTAATTTTTACCTAAACAGCAAATGGTTTGCTTGTTTTACCACTCATTGTTCACTTCTACAGAGCTGCACTTCCTCTGTTACTTTGTTTACGTTGGGCCTGAATGCAGGACAGTTTAGCACTGAACAGTGCTGTGTGGTCTCACTCGCTCCACAGGTAATTATCTCGCTCCTATGCCAGCACTAGTGACACAGAGTCACATACGGGATGCTGAATTACACTGCCTTGCACCCACGAAGTTGTGAAATTCTTGGATGAGCCCGCTTTAAGGTGTTCAGCCATCTGGATGCATTACGAATACACGATAGCTCTGGGAAAGCATTCATCCACATGCTAACAAAGTTTTCAGTCTTGTTTATATGCCTTTCAAATATTCAGTGGCTCTACTATTTGGTGGGTTGTTACCTTTAGTCCTTAAATTATAAATATTAATAATAAGTGTAAATAAAATAGAAAGAAACTTCCACATGGGAAAAATATCTTAAAAACCAAGATTCCAAGACTTACCAAGCGGGAAAGTGCCGGTAGATAGGCACAATGAATAAAAACACACACAAACACACACACACACACACACACACACACACACACACACACACACACACACACACACACACACACAGAATTTGAACTTTCGCAAACGGCGGCTGCTTCGTCAGGAAAGAGGGAAGGAAAAGGAAAGATGAAAGGATGTGGGTTTTAAGGGAGAGGGTAAGGAGTCATTCCAATCCCAGGAGCGGAAAGACTTACCTTAGGGGGGAAAAAGGATAGGTATATACTCGCGCAACACACACACACACACACACACACACACACACACACACACACACACACATCCATCCGGATGGATATGTGTGCGCGTGTGTGTGTGTGCGTGAGTGCGCCGCACGAGCGAGTGTATACCTATCCTTTTTTCCCCCTAAGGTAAGTCTTTCTGCTCCCGGGATTGGAATGACTCCTTACCCTCTCCCTTAAAACCCACATCCTTTCATCTTTCCTTTTCCTTCCCTCTTTCCTGACGAAGCAGCCGCCAGTTGCGAAAGCTCAAATTCTGTGTGTGTGTGTGTGTGTGTGTGTGTGTGTGTGTGTGTGTGTGTGTGTGAGTTTTTTATTCATTGTGCCTATCTACCGGCGCTTTCCCGCTTGGTAAGTCTTGGAATCTTTGTTTTTAAGATATTAATAATAAGTGTGATTGAAAGTGGACACCCTCATCTGGACCCTTGGTTGATGTCTGCTGAGGATGAATTCACATAAGGGGACTGAACAGCACAGATTAAGTGCAATGGAATTCCCATATTTTCTGGTGTTTCCCATAATGAGTTTTGTTTCACACTGCCAAATGCCTTCTTATTATCTACAAACACATAATAAGTGGATAAATTACATTTCTTTTAATTATTTTGCTGAGTGAAGAAATACAATTTGAAACTTAGAATCAACAGTTTAGATAATTAAAAAAGTATATATAATACCAGGAAAAGATCACAAAAATAGCCCATTTCTATATTCAATCCATAATGAACTGTTGTAATGTACTATTTCACATCCATATCTGGATAATAAGATACTTGCCAAAATATGTTACAACAAAATTAAATTTAGTGCGGGTGACTCCTCACATCTCAAAAAAACATCTATACACAAGTCACTAAACTACAGGTTCTCCTTACAACTCCTTGAAACGAAGTATTAAGAAGCTGAGTGATTGATACAAATATAATTTTTTATGGTATGAATTCAATTGATTAAATATTTGTGCCTAAGACTGCCCACGTGTAATACAGAGCAAGATCTTCACTTTGGAAATGTATCTCTACGATTTAGAAACAGCCTATTAAAATTGTGGAAGAAATAGAATGATGAAGATTTATAACAGACACCTACAGTCAATTTTCGCAAGAACAAAGAGCTTGATTTTACAAAGACTGTTAAAACTGGCAACAGGAACACTATGAAGTCAAGAACTTTGTTTAGAAATAATTTGCAGCTAATTTCCAGTTCCAAACATCAAACAGCTATATATATCAAGAGCAACTTTTAATGTATCAAATAAAAACTCACCACATCCTGAATTAGCCTTCTGTTGCCAGACAGTAACCTATAAACAAAATGTACAAGATCAGCTTATTTGAGGAACAGGTTATAGATCACAATAGCTCTGCTATTGATATTTTTATACATCTTTATCTTTATTCTCATACTCAATCAAGTAACAGCACATAACTAAACAAGCTGGTTTCACACAACTACACTACAGGTTTCTGAACAACCCAAATGCATTTCTCCACACAACACTTAATCAGTAAATACATATTTTACTGCATTTAAATATATGTTTTATTTACCAATTCAACTAATCCCAGACTTAACTATACTGGACACAAAAAATTACACAGAGGGACTAAACAATGTTTCACCATATAGCCAGAGAGAATGGGTACAACACACAAAAAATGAACAAATTAATCAACAAAACAAAACAAGCAAATTAAGAGAGAACATGCCAAGAATAAATTACCAGCTGCAACAAAAAGTTGAAAGTACACTCCCCCTGGCAGACACAAAACAATTTCTCATCAAACATTCCAAATTAGTGCCACACTGCACAGAAATAAAACCATGTACAAGTGAGCAGTGATAGTAATATAGAATCTTTCAATGCGTGTGGCAACATTGTGTTTGCTCAAATCTAATTTTTGTGTAAAAATTGTGTGGAAACAGGTGATAGTGAAGCATAAAAAGGCGTGGAAAAAATGAAAGTAATTACAAAAGAAAAATAAAGTAATACTAAAGATGAATAATGGGACAAAAACTTAAGTACAGGTCATACACAACAACTACTGTCGTAAAAGTACTTCAAAATTAAAAAGCCATTAGGCAAATTCTTGAGACTACTTCAGATAAGACATGCTGTCAAATGATATAAAAAGCATAAAGACCAAGCCAACCTACACAAATCCACTTTCAAATTACTATAGTTTAAGTGAGCTGTCAAAACAATACAAAAATCCATAAGTCATAGTTTTTAGTCATAAAACAGAAAAACAACAATAGGCTTTGTGTAATATTTTTACAAAAATAGATTGATATCCACAGAAGGCTGAGTTTAAAAACTCAAATTTATTTATACTGTTGGAATTACTGTTGAAGACTCATGCAAACATTTGCAAACAGAAATTCTGAAGCCAGATGTATGTAGAAAATAAACAATTTAATTTTCTTTTTTTAAAATAATACATAGACATTGGAAACTTGGAATACGTAAAAACTTAAATAGGGGCTGGGGAGCGCATTCCATTCTTAATTCATCTGTTTTATTTTTGTCCTTGAGATTAACCCAAGCATGTAACAGTATTTTCTTTTTTACCTATGAATAAATCCGTGAGCGTACATCTACAGAGACAGTCTCGTATTGAAGAACTGCATTATGAAGATGCTATAAAAAAATTCAAACATAATTTGGGAACAAGTATTTCAGAAACGTAAAATTTATTTATTTACTTATCATATCACTACATCACAAAACAAATAATACTACAGTTATCTCAAACTACCATCTACTATCCAGGCCACAAATATGATCTATTGACCCGTCATCACAAAGAACTCTGTTGGATCGCCAGGAAAAGCTCTCTGAGGACATTCTTTAATTACATGGTGACAGCCTGTTTTTCAGTGCCACAGTCTCAACTTAGTAAAGCTATTTTCATACACTTGTGCAAAGAGTAGGTACAGCTTCCAGTGTTGGCTCTTATTCAGTTAAGAACAGACCAGATTTTGTATGGCAATTCCATCCATTCCATTCAATAATCTCTTCATGGTGTGTCGTATAGATTTTCCAGAGAAGGTTGTCTCGAGTTTTAATTTTCTTAATGGATGTTGTTTGTAACTGAGTGTTCTATCAAGAGTGACCCCTAGATTATGTTTGAGCAACCTTCCTTCAAGGTGCAGACTGAGCTTTTTGCCGGCCATCTTACTGTTAAATGTTGAGACTTCTGTTGCTTACAACCATATCTTTAATTACCCTGCACGTCTACTGGATGGTGATACACAAGCAGCAAAATACTTGCAATCAGACAATCGTTGAGATATCCTGGTAAATGTTACAACACAATCAGAGAATGACCGAGTTGACAAATGGTTCTTCCAAGGGCTATCCCTCTGGAAAGCTAAGACACTGAAAGAATTTGTCAGTTGAATACTGAAAGCATTAGTGGAGTAAAATGCTAAGTGCTACATAAGATCTTAGTTGACAACACAATAACGGTCTCAAAACTATAGTACAAATGCAGATTTCTAAATTACTATAGTCTGACTGAAATAAGTTTATGACTACAAAATGGGGACACGTGTGAACAGATTGCCAGAAGACGTACTCTGCCAATTCTGACACAGTTTCATTGCCATATTTATCTTTATAGAGTCAAGTATGCTGCAAGCATGATCACTCTGACACATACACTATGCCATCAAAAGTATCCGGACACCTGGCTAGAAATGAATCACAAGTTCACAGCAGCCTCCATCGGTAACGCTGGAATTCAATATGGCGTTGGCCCTTCCTTAGAACTTAACAACAGCTTCCACTCCAGGTATATTTTCAATCAGGTGCTCGAAGATTTACTGGGGAATGGCAGCCCATTCTTCATGGAGTGCTGCACTGAGGAGAGGTATCGATGTCAGTCGGTGAGGCCTGGCACGAAGTTGGCGTTCCAAAATATCCCAGAGGTGCTCTATAGGATTCAGGTCAGGACTCTGTACAGGCCAGTCCATCATAGGGATGTTACTGTTGTGTAACCATTTTGCCACAGGCCACACATTACAAACATGTGCTCGATCATGTTGAAAGATGCAATCGCCATCTCCAAATCGCTCTTCAACAGTGGGAAGCAAGAAGGTGCTTAAAACATCAATGTAGGCCTGTTCTGTGATATTGCCATGTAAAACAACAAGGGAAGCAAGCCCCCTTCATGAAAACACCGCTGCCTCCGAATTTTACTTTGGCACTACACACGCTGGACGATGACATTCACCAGGCATTCACCATACCAACACCCTGCCATCGGATCGTCACATTGTGTACCGTGATTAGTCACTCCACACAACATTTTTCCACTAATCAATCGTCCAATGTTTATGCTCCTTACACTAAGTGAGATGTCATTTGGCATTTACCAACATGATGTGTGGCTTATGAGACCCGCTCAACCATGAAATCCATGTTTACTCACCTCCTGTCTAACTGTCATAGTACTTGCAGTGGATCCTGATGCAGTTTGGAAGTGCTCTGTGATGATCTGGATAAACATCTGCCTATTAAAAATGGCTCTGAGCGCTATGGGACTTAACATCTCAGGTCATCAGTTCCCTTGAACTTAGAACTACTTAAACCTAACTAACGTAAGGACATCGCACACAGCCATGCCTGAAGCAGAATTCGAACCTGCAACCGTAGCAGTCGCGCGGTTCCAGACTGAAGTGCCTAGAACCACTCCGCCACAACGGTCGGTGCCTATTACACATTAGGACCCTCTTCAATTGTCGGCTGTCTCCATCAGTCAACAGACGATGTCGGCCTGTACACTTTTGTGCTGTATGTCTTTTCACGTTTCCACTTCACTATCACAGCAGAAACAGTGTACAAAAACATAGTACAAAATCTGACAGCCCTAAATTGCTTTAAAATTCCAAATGACCATAGACAAATAAGATGCATTCGTCATGCAGTAAGTCACAAACAATGACTATGAAAATTGATAAATTTTCAGTTTCTCGCCTTAAATAACTATCACAAAACATTAAAGATTATAATCAGTTGGTTTTATTAAACTGAAAAATAACTGAAGACAACTGAGCACAGAATAATGATGGCAGCAAACATAATTTTTATCTTTGTACTTATTTTACATAAATCGCAGATATAAAATTGAAATAGGACTCTCAACACCCTCCTCAATTCAATGACTTTACATTTAACATTAACAAAAATTCAGATAAATCTAACAAGTTTCTCCAAGCTATGAATCTAGGAGCTGATAAACCTTTGGTAAAGATGTCAAATGTAAACTTTCACGGCCGGAACTGTCATGATTAATAAAATTCTTTTCCGGGCTATTATGCCGTGGTCTGATGGATTTCGCATTGTAACCCAACGTTTCGTAGCCATCTGCGGAGGACATCTTCAAGGGGGTTCGTAGCTTCTGTTAACTTCCGAAACACACACTGTCTCACTACTGACTGCAGCAAATTTTTGTTTTCGCGTGCTCCCGCGCATAGGCGTGACGTCACATGTTTTGAATACGCGAGCGCAATTGGCCGTTGTCGGTTGCCGCCGTCCGCTGTTGCTATCATCCCATGGCGGAAGACTGGTACACATCTTCTTCAGCACCGGCATCCAGATGTCATTCAATTTCACGCCCTCCTCCTTCCTATTAAAATTCCTGGGGTGTTTCATAATCTCTATAGCCTCTCTGTAAAGCCTTTCATGATATCCGCTTGTGGCTGCCAGTACTTGAGTTCTATCAAAATAAATGTGGTGGTCTCCTGACTGCAAAGCGTGTTCCGCAACAGCTGATCTATCAATCTCTCCCCTTCTACAATTGCCCTTGTGCTCCTCTAGACTGATGGCGTGGCAATGGGGAGCCCCTTAAGCCCGGTTATAGCTAACTTTTTCATGGAAAAATTCGAGGCGCAGGCTCTAGAAACTGCCAACAAAAAACCGAATATCTGGTTCCGCTACGTAGATGATACGTTTGTGTTGTGGAGGCATGGCAGAGAGGAACTAGGCCGTTTTCACAAACATCTAAACGGTATTAATCCGAAGATTCAGTTTACTATGGAGGAGGAGGCAGAAGGGAGACTAAATTTTCTGGATGTGCTAGTTTACAAGAAACAGGATGGTAGCTTAGGCCATGCAGTTTACCGGAAACCCACGCACACGGATCGTTATCTACACCGGGATTCGAACCACCACCCACAAAAAAAGCGAGGCATAATAAAAACGTTGGCGGATAGAGCGAGGAACATCTGTGAACCTGGGCTACTGGATACGGAACTGGAACACCTCACTGATGCATTACTCAGGAATGGTTACTCGGCTGCTGAGATAAAAAGAGCGTTAAGACCGCAGCGTGAAAATCATAGCAATGCACAAGCGCTTGCAAAATTGAAAGTTTTCCTGCCTTTTATTAAGGACGTCACTGACCGCATAGGGAAAATATTGAAAAAACGGAATATCGCGGTGATTTACAAACCTACCCGGAAGATACAAGAACACCTGAGATTGGCTAAGGATGCTCGTAAACCGCTGGAAAAAGCAGGAATTTACAGGATCCTGTGTAGTTGTGGGGAGGTATATGTGGGTACCACAAAAAGAACGGTCAAAAAACGACTAGAAGAGCACAAGGGCAATTGTAGAAGGGGAGAGATTGATAGATCAGCTGTTGCGGAACACGCTTTGCAGTCAGGAGACCACCACATTTATTTTGATAGAACTCAAGTACTGGCAGCCACAAGCGGATATCATGAAAGGCTTTACAGAGAGGCTATAGAGATTATGAAACACCCCAGGAATTTTAATAGGAAGGAGGAGGGTGTGAAATTGAATGACATCTGGATGCCGGTGCTGAAGAAGATGTGTACCAGTCTTCCGCCATGGGATGATAGCAACAGCGGACGGCGGCAACCGACAACGGCCAATTGCGCTCGCGTATTCAAAACATGTGACGTCACGCCTATGCGCTGGAGCACGCGAAAACAAAAATTTGCTGCAGTCAGTAGTGAGACAGTGTGTGTTTCGGAAGTTAACAGAAGCCACGAACCCCCTTGAAGATGTCCTCCGCAGATGGGGACGAAACGTTGGGTTACAATGCGAAATCCATCAGACCACGGCATAATAGCCCGGAAAAGAATTTTATTAATCTTTGGTAAAGATGTCTGCAATCTGGTTCTCTGAATGTACATTCTCGGCGTTGATTATTTTGCGGTGGTGCAGCTGATGGGCAAAGTTATATTAACATTATTGTTCCTCAACTGACAGTTTTCCCATTTCTTCAGTAATCATATACACAATTGATTATCCTCAAATATACGAACTAGTGGCTGGAGTGGAATTTGAATGACGTCCAGCAAGTATTTAAGCCAGAATATACATATATTGCTACTATTTGGTCACAAACAATAGTATTGGGTCACAAAAAAAACAAGTAGAGATATGCTCTTCTATTTTTTAATCTCTCTATATTCATCTGTTTGTCTCTATATGTGATAGCGGGCAGACTTATTACAAGTCCCGATGAGTTAATACTGTTAAAAAATCTGTCTGTCTCTATAAGTGATAGCGGGTGGACATATGACGAATTCCGCCGAGTTAATATTTTTAAAAAAATGTTTATTCCAATTGTACATTAAAAGGTGTAAATAAAAACTGATCGAGATAGAAAAGTATGTTCGTACATTAATGAGGACCATAGCCAACTTCATAATTCCGCGAAGTGCTGAGAATCCTGAACCAAGAGGATCGAAGCAGACAAGAATAATTTATGTGGGCAGAAGAGGGGCAATGCGGAACCAGTATTGTCATACCAAGCTCTGTGTACAGTGGCAGTAACAAGTAAAATAAGTACATTAAGTTAAATGCTGAATACATCCATTGAATATTGAGGGTATGTTGATATTAGTGCTAGTTAAAGTTAACTCAGGATATGTGTACCTTACAATTTCTTTCAATTATTCTTTCAAAATTTCCCTTTATTTATTTAGGCAGCAAATTTTAATATCACATTTTAGTCCCCCCTCCCGCCACTATTCACGGAGCTAAATATTTTGCCTCTGTAGAAGACAAAGCAACACTAGTCTGTATCTTCATTGCCCAACAGACAGTATTTCCAAACAACTAATAGACAACCAGAGGTAAATCTTGCATATTCCTTTTTATTCCAGTTTGTATCAGCGTAGGCTAGAAGAGCTTCTTGATTCCATTTCCGTTAACGTAGTTTCATGTTGATGGTTCCTTTGATGTATCTCAAAACTCTTTTCAAGCATACCCAGAGTTCTTCCAATGGACTGTTTTGGTATCTGCTTAAGAAACTGACTACAGCACACAAATCAGGCCTTGTTGCTGTCATTGCATACATCAAGCATCCAATCAACCCTGTGCATGACTTGTCAATTCTTTATCCTTCCTTAATTTCCAGTTTAACATCCATAGGTGTTTTGACTGGGTTACAATCTTGCATTTTGAATCACTGTAGCAAACTTCAAATATGATGTTTGGCTCAGATACATTTCTCCTTTATTGCTTAAATCTCGATTCCCAAGTATGATTGTGCCTCTCCTAGTTCCCTTATTGCCAACTTCTTCTTTAACTTAAATTTCGATCTGTCCATTTGCTCTGTATTATTTTCTGCCATCAGAATGTCTTCAACGAAGAGCACAATGTAAATGACAACCTCCTTTAAAATCATATAGTAAACACATTTATCTGCTTCTGATTGAGTGAATCTTACATAGATAAGAAACATATGAACAGAATGATTCCACACTAGTGGTGCTTGCTTGAAGCTGTATAAAGACTTCTATAACCTGCAAACCAAACCAGTTGAGCCTTTCTTCAGCTCTTCAGGAATAATATGTATATTTACTCCTCGAGTAATCCATGAAGAAAAGTACTGGCAACAACTAGTTGTTTCACAATCAGCCCTTGTTGTACTGCAATAACTAGCATTATTCTAATAGTTGCAAGACAAGTCACTGGTGTATACACTTCCTTGTAGTCAAATCCTTTTGTCTGTTATAGACTCAGTTTCATCCAATATATCTTTATATCAGTATTCCTTATCTTCATGAATAGCAAGTTCCTTATAACTTTTCAGTACATCATTGACAAATGATACAGCATTCAGTACAAGAACATCATAGTCATCTAAATATTTAAGTTTCCTCTTCCTGTTCTAATGTCAAGCAGCTTCACTTTCAATTTACTCTTCATCACTGGTCGATTCTGGTATGGGAATTCTTTCATTATCTCCTTCACTTGATTTAACATCGTCTTCGGTGAACACTCCTTCATTAACATCTTTCTGTTTCTTCTCTGATGATTCCTGTACAGATTCTGGAACCCAGCCCACAACTGTTATACGTTCAAGTCAAACCTTCCTTCATATAAAACAATGTTCCTTCCTGTGACAATTTTTCCTTCCTCTGGACACCAAAGTCTGTAGCCATTAAGACAGTAGCCAGTGAAGTAGCACTTCAAAGATTTGTTGTCAAACTTCCCTGTTCTCAATCCCTTTGGTACCAGTACATAAGCGATACATCCACAAACTCTCTGCATACTCAAGTTAGGTTTCTTGTTGTACCACAAAGCTGCAGGAACCTTTCTTCCAAAGCCGCTGTAGAACTTCTGTTTAGTAGGTATACAGCAGTGCGAGCAGTTTCTGACCAGAACGTCTTACTCAATTTACACCAAAGTATCAACTAGAGAGCTTTCTCAATAAGAGTTCTGTTCATTTGTTCCAACATGCCATTTTGCTGAGAATATCTGATTGTGAACTCAAACTGTACTTCTTGTCCAAAAAATTGCTTCAACTCATTTGACATGTTTTCACAACCATTGTCACTCTGCCATCAGCTGATCTTCAAGTTGAAATGAGCTGAAGCCATGGTGCAAAACATCTTCAGATAGCAAGTTACCTCTGAATTCAATTCCAGGCCACAGGCCGCTGGGAAATGTGTGAAGTCATCAATAAATGTGAGAACATACTTCCTTCTGTTGAACAATTCTGGTGAGACTGGCGCACACAGGTCACTATGGATCCACTCAAGAGGTCTGGTGGCATGTTTCCTAGTGTGATTGTATGGCGGCTGTGATTATTTTCCTTCAACACAATCTGAGCATCGTTCTGCAGGGATTGTTGATGTGTACAACTCCATAACATCAACTTGCGACTGAAGGCGTTTAAGCTATCGTAACTCAAATAGCCTAACTTGCAATGCAACAGATTCACATTAGTTTCAGTTGAAGCAGCTGACAACGCATTACGTTGCAAAAAATTTACATTTAGCTGAGATTCATTCCTATTTGCAATGGAAATGTTTTCTTTTCCCTTTCTAATTAAACCTTAAGGTTTTTCAAACAAGATACTAAAACCATGCATTTCCAATTTTCTAAATGAGAGCAAATTATAATGAAGATCAGGCACAGATAATACATCTCTTATCATTATCTGAATTTCCTTTCATCTTACAACACTAGTGACTTTAATTTCCCCTTTTACTTTAGCCTCAAGAAAAATGCCTGACTTAGTTACTTTAACTTTTAATTGGTTGATCCAATTTCTTTAAATTAGTGAGAGAAATCTTACTATTAATCTAGTGTACCTTTGCTCCAGAGTCTAAGAAACAATCTGTGTTGTTCACTAGTTGACCTTCACTTGACGCTGCAAAATAAAAACTATCTTCCTCCATGACATTAGCCACGACCACTGAATTTCTGATTCCTGAGTTCTTGTTTGGTAACTTAACTCTGCAGTTAGCCCTTTTGCAACCCGGCTTTCCACAACGACGGTAAGTATAAAGCTGAAAGGCTTCCCTGAAGTTCCCTGCAGATTTATTGTTTTACTGATGTCTGCTGAACCTTTTTTTCTGATACTGTTAATCTGAAAAGCTGTACGAGGCAGTATATCTACATTTTTGTTTTTTGTCAATGATGTCCTTCCATTTCAACTATACTTCCGCAGCCAATTTTTCATGAAGCTCAGTGTCAAGTATTTCATTGACAGCATTTCGACTACAGTGACTGCTATGTTGTATTTTGTAGCCATAGTTAAAAAGGAGATGGCATATGATGTAGGCTTCTTCGACAGTAGTTCCAGTCAAATGTAAATCTCAAATCAATTTATCAAACTTAATAAAGTGATTAAATAGCATATCATTTATTGCATCAAACTTCATGTCTGTAGTCCTTGGTACACAGCTATGTCGCTTCATCACAGCATCTATCTGAGTAACTAAACCCAAATGGTGCATTAAATTGATGTGGAGATGGGATGCGCCATTTTGTTTCAGCTCCTCTTGCAACTTGCTACGGTACAACGGAGAACAAATTTCAGTGTGTGCCTGTAATGTAGATATATACTTGCAAACATCCAAAAAAATTAATTATGTAACTTTCCAACTTTTTAGGGAGTGGTAATTAAAATTCCCCCCCCCCCCCCCCCCCCCATAAACCATGGACCTAGCCGTTGGTGGGGAGGCTTGCGTGCCTCAGCGATACAGATGGCCGTACCGTAGGTGCAACCACAACGGAGGGGTATCTGTTGAGAGGCCAGACAAACATGTGGTTCCTGAACGGCTGAAAGCAAGGGGAAACTACAGCCGTAATTTTTCCCGAGGACATGCAGCTTTACTGTATGATTAAATGATGATGGTGTCCTCTTGGGTAAAATATTCTGGAGGTAAAATAGTCCCCCATTCGGATCTCCGGGTGGGGACTACTCAGGAGGACGTCGTTATCAGGAGAAAGAAAACTGGCATTCTACGGATCGGAGCGTGGAATGTCAGATCCCTTAATCGGGCAGGTAGGTTAGAAAATTTAAAAAGGGAAATGGATAGGTTGAAGTTAGATATAGTGGGAATTAGTGAAGTTTGCTGGCAGGAGGAACAAGACTTTTCAAGTGAATACAGTGTTATAAATACAAAACCAAATAGGGGTAATGCAGGAGTAGGTTTAATTATGAATAAAAAAGATAGGAGTGCAGGTAAGCTACTACAAATAGCATACTGAACGCATTATTGTGGCCAAGATAGACATGAAGCTCACACCTACTACAGCAGTACAAGTTTATATACCAACTAGCTCTGCAGAGGACAGAGAAATTGATGAAATGTATGATGAGATAAAAGAAATTATTCAGGTAGTGAAGGGAGACGAAAATTTAATAGTCATGGGTGACTGGAATTCGTCAGTAGGAAAAGCGAGAGAAGGAAACATAGTAGGTGATTATGGATTGGGGCTAAGAAATGAAAGAGGAACCATCTGGTAGAATTTTGCACAGAGCATAACTTAATCATAGCTAAAAATTGGTTCAAGAATCATAAAAGAAGGTTAAATACATGGAAGAATCCTGGAGATACTAAAAGGTATCAGATAGATTATATAATGGTAAGACAGAGATTTAGGAACCAGGTTTTAAATTGTAGGACATTTCCAGGGGCAGATGTGGACTCTGACCACAATCTATTGGTTATGACCTGTAGGTTAAAACTGAAGAAACTGCAAAAATGTGGGAATTTAAGGACATGGGATCTGAATAAGCTGAAAGAACCAGAGGTTGTACAGAGTTTCAAGGAGAGAATAAGGGAACAATTGACAGGAATGGGGGAAAGAAACACAGTAGAAGAAGAATGGGTAGCTCTGAGGGATGAAGTAGTGAAGGCAGCAGTGGATAAAGTAGGTAAAAAGACGAGGGCTGCTAGAAATCCTTGGGTAACAGAAGAAATATTGAATTTAATTGATGAAAGGAGAAAATATAAAAATGCAGTAAATGAAGCAGGCAAAAAGGAATACAAATGTCTCAAAAATGAGATCGACAGGAAGTGCAAAATGGCTAAGCAGAGATGGCTAGAAGACAAATGTAAGGATGTAGAAGCTTATCTCACTAGGGGTAAGATAGATACTGCCTACAGGAAAATTAAAGAGACCTTTGCGGAGAAAAGAACCACGTGTATGAATATCAAGAGCTCAGATGGCAACCCAGTTCTAAGCAAAGAAGGGAAGGCAGAAAGGTGGAAGCAGTATATAGAAGGTTTATACAAGGGCGATGTACTTGAGGACAATATTATGGAAATGGAAGAGGATGTAGATGAAGATGAAATGGGAGATACGATACTGCGTGAAGAGTTTGACAGAGCACTGAAAGACCTGAGTCAAAACAAGGCGCCCGGAGTAGACAACATTCCATTAGAACTACTGATGGCCTTGGGAGAGCCAGTCATGACATAACTCTACCAGCTGATAAGCAAGATGTATGAGAAAGGCGAAATACCCTCAGACTTCAAGAAGAATATAATAATTCCAATCCCAAAGAAAGCAGGTGCTGACAGATGTGAAAATTACCGAACTATCAGTTTAATAAGTCACAGCTGCAAAATACTAACGCGAATTCTTTACAGACGAATGGAAAAACTGGTAAATGCGGACCTCGGAGAGGATCAGTTTGGATTCCGTAGAAATGTTGGAACACGTGAGGCAATACTGACCTTACGACTTATCTTAGAAGAAAGATTAAGAAAAGGCAAACCTACGTTTCTAGCATTTGTAGACTTAGAGAAAGCTTTTGACAATGTTGACTGGAATACTCTCTTTCAAATTCTGAAAGTGGCAGGGGTAAAATACAGGGAGCGAAAGGCTATTTACAATTTGTACAGAAACCAGATGGCAGTTATTAGAGTTGAGGGGCATGTGAGGGAAGCAGTGGTTGGGAAAGGAGTGAGACAGGGTTGTAGCCTCTCCCCGATGTTATTCAATCTGTATATTGAGCAAGCAGTAAAGGAAACAAAAGAAAAATTTGGAGTAGGTATTAAAATTCATGGAGAAGAAGTAAAAACTTTGAGATTCGCCGATGACATTGTAATTCTGTCCGAGACAGCAAAGTACTTGGAAGAGCAGTTGAACGGAATGGACAGTGTCTTGAAAGGAGGATATAAGATGAACATCAATAAAAGCAAAACGAGGATAATGGAATGTAGTGAAATTAAATCGGTTGATGCTGAGGGAATTACATTAGGAAATGAGACACTTAAAGTAGTAAAGGAGTTTTGCTATTTAGGAAGTAAAATAACTGATGATGGTCGAAGTAGAGAGGATATAAAATGTAGACTGGCAATGGGCAGGAAAGCGTTTCTGAAGAAGAGAAATTTGTTAACATCGAATATAGATTTATGTATCAGGAAGTTGTTTCTGAAAGTATTTGTATGGAGTGTAGCCATGTATGGAAGTGAAACATGGACGATAACTAGTTTGGACAAGAAGAGAACAGAAGCTTTCGAAATGTGGTGCTACAGAAGAATGCTGAAGATAAGGTGGATAGATCACGTAACTAATGAGGAGGTATTGAATAGGACTGGGGAGAAGAGAAGTTTGTGGCACAACTTGACTAGAAGAAGGGATCGGATAGTAGGACATGTTCTGAGGCATCAAGGGATCACAAATTTAGCATTGGAGGGTAGCGTGGAGGGTAAAAATCGTAGAGGGAGACCAAGAGATGAATACACTAAGCAGATTCAAAAGGATGTAGGTTGCAGTAGGTACTGGGAGATGAAGAAGCTTGCACAGGATAGAGTAGCATGGAGAGCTGCATCAAACCAGTCTCAGGACTGAAGACAACAACAACAACAACAACAACAACAACAACAACAATTAAAATTTTATGACTGCCACTCAATACCATATTATTCTGTTTAGTAAAGGATCCACATCTGCTGAGTGATATTCTAGGATGGGTTCCACCTTTGTAGGCTGACAGCATTTTACCACTGTCCTACAAGTGAACAGAAGTGCTCCATATGCTTTACCAACAATCGAGCCTATGGGATCACTGGATATTGCATCCGTACTAATGATTACATACACATATTTGTATAAATTAAATGACTTAACTTTGGACTAATTAATATTGTAGTTGTAGGACGTAACCTTTGTACATTTTGTGAAGAGCACATATTTACATGTCTGGACATTTAAAGCAAGTTGTTAATCTTTGGACCACTCTAATATTTTATAAACATCTAACTGGTTATTTGTGCAGCTGTATTCAAGTATCAATTCATTATAGATAACTGCATCATCAACCAGAAAGTCTGGAGGTCATATTAATATGTCCGCCGTGTTATTAATATATAACATAGAAAGCAAGAGTCCCAATACACTCTCTCGGGACACACCTGGAATAACTTGTACATCAGTCTATGACTATCCATCGAAGGTAAATAGCCACATCCTTCCTACCAAAAAATCCTTAAGCAGTCACAAAGTTCTCTTAATACCCTTTAAGATCAAACTTTCAATAATATGCATAGGTGTAGTACTGAGTCAGATGCTTCTACCTAATTGCTCAGATTTATGACTTTCGATGAAATTTAAGAAAATCACAAATTTGGTTTCGCATCACCAACGTTCTCGGAATCAATGTTGTTTGACATGCACGAAGCTGTTCTCTTTAAGATATCTCATAATGTTTGAGTTTGAATATATTCTAAGATTTTACAACAGATTTATGTCAATAATACTGGATGATAGTTTTGTGGCTCATTTCTGTTATCTTTCTTGTAGATGCACATCATCTGTGCTTTCTTCTTGTTCAGTTTTGCAAGTTTCTTAATACCACAGTCATTAATATTTATATCACTGATCTTTGCAGAGGTGCAGTACTCCAGTATCTTCCTTTATAAAGGAACATCTGAAATTTGAATTCAGCATTTCTACTTTTGCTTTGTTGTTCTCAATTTCAGTTCCTGCATCTTTCATGACTGTCTGTTTGGCACCTCTGTATGTGAAGCCTGAAGTTTTGTTTTACACCTCTTATGCAGTCTGGTGATGCTGAGGGAATTAGATTAGGAAATGAGACACTTAAAGTAGTAAAGGAGTTTTGCTATTTGGGGAGCAAAATAACTGATGATGGTCGAAGAAGAGAGGATATAAAATGTAGACTAGCAATGGCAAGGAAAGCGTTTCTGACGAAGAGAAATTTGTTAACATCGAGTATAGATTTAAGTGTCAGGAAGATATTTCTGAAAGGATTTGTATGGGATGTAACCATGTATGGAAGTGAAACATGGGCGATAAATAGTTTGGACAAGAAGAGAATATAAGCTATTAAAATAGGGTGCTACAGAAGAATGCTGAAGATTAAATGGGTAGATCACACAACTAATGAGGAAGTACTGAACTGAATAGGGGAGAAGAGGAGTTTGTGGCACAACTTGACAAGAAGAAGGGACCGGTTGGAAGGAAACGTTCTGAGGCATCAGGGGATCACAAATTTAGCATTGCAGGGCAGTGTGGAGGGTACAAATCGTAGAGGGAGACCAAGAGATGCATACACTAAGCAGATTCAGAAGGATGTACGTTGCAGTAAGTGCTGGGAGATGAAGAAGCTTGAACAGGATGGAGTAGCATGGAGAGCTGCTCTCAGGACTAAAGACAACAACAACATGCAGTAGCCATTATTTCTTCAGAAGTTTCTTTACAATTACTGTATGTCATGGATGGTCCCTCCCACCACAAACTGTTCTACTAGACACGTACATATCAAATGCTTGGTCAACTGTTCTTCTAAACTTGAGCCAGTTCCTCAGTATATTTGCATCCAGAGCTAAATGTATCAAGTTACTCCTTGAGATACTCTCTTTCTACCTAGTTTACTGAACGCAGAGTCACGCAAGGAGAATTCAAATGGTCGAACTACTCTCACGATCCCTGCAGCAAATAGTCAAATCCTTGGAAGGCAAAATAAAAAAGGAATTCATGTTAATGGAAAATAACCAAACCATATTTGTTTTGACGATAACATGATATTGTTTGCATCTAATTCAGAAAATTTTTTGGCAAGAAATGGAAGACATGAAAGTAACCTGGAAATAAATTACAAGGAGACTAAAAGATTTTACAATCAACATACTGAAAAGAAATTAGTACAAATCAAAAATGATGTCACGGAAACAACTGATGAGTTTTTTGTTGTTAAATTAGTAAAAGACTAACAAATGGTCAATAAAAAAGATATAAACAAAAGAGTGGAGTGCTCTTGGTAAACTAAATATCATTTACAAAACCATATCATGGACTTATAATGCAAAAACCATTCGAAAACTAAGAGCTGCTCAGTGAGCAATTGAGAAATATGTGTTGGGTATTATTAGGCGAATGAGGGTAGATGGAACAAGGAAGATCTTCATTGGATTCCAAGCAGTAGGAAAAGACAGACAATCAAAGATGGGTAGATGATGTGCAAGAGCGATACAGATATGCACAGCAGAAGACAATAATGCGTGGAAAAGTCTAGATGAGGTCTTTATCCAGCAATGGATGTCAAATGGTGGTTGTTGTTGTTGTTGTTGGTGGTGGTGGTGGTGGTGCTGGTGCTGTGAGTGCTTTCTATTTGTTACAATGTTGCTATTTCTATGATTAAGTGCTGGAAATGGTGTGTGCCATCAGTTAAGTTTAACTTTTTAATTCTGTGGGTTGCATACTAAAACATGTTTAATTCTTAATATTACATATTGTTCAAAAGTAGAGAAAATTTGTTTCTCCCGACATTTTTATTCACGTTAGTGAAAGAAAACTTATTTTACAACATCTTTTGATGTCTTTACTATTTTTATACATACCATGCATAGAAATCTGAACATTTGTTGTAGCACTTCTCTATGCCTTCAGCATACCTGCATGCTGCAAAGTTGCTGAACAAGGCACTAACACCGTGTTTCAGTTTGTTGTCGTTTCCACAGCATTTTTTCACAAAAAAAAAGAAGTTTGACTTTGGAAAACACATGGAGATCACTCAGGGCCTAATCCAGTCTATAAAGCAGATGTTCAAAAACTTTCCCCTTAAATTGCCACAGAAAATCCTTCATCAATTCAGCAGAATGTAAGCAAGCATGTCATGAAGAAGCACAAAGTCACTAGACAACAATTCATGATGTCTGCTTTGAATGGCATGGTGCAGTCTGGTAAGAGTCTGACAGTAGACCACTATGTTTATGGACTCCCCTCCTCTAGGCATAAAGTCAATGAGTAGGAAGCCATTTCAATCCCAGAACACTGTGGCTATAACCTTTTTGGTACCCAGGATTTGTTCAGCTCTTTTTTCTTTCCTTTTGTTGGGGATTGTGAATTATGCCATTCAACTCACTGGCCTTCTCTTCCTGGACTTTTAGGCAAAACACAAGTTTCTTCACCAGTAAAACAGTAGTTCGAAAACTCCTAGTGATTATTATTGTATCGAGAGAAGAATGTCAGCGCAGTTCTCATTTGTTTCTTGTGTTGATAAGTAAAAAGTACGAGAACCCACCTGGCATACTATTTTCAAAAGCACAAATCACCACTAACCACAAATAATGAACTGATCATGAAATTTCAGGCAACAACAATGAAATGCCTGTCTTGTTTAACTTTTAACTTCCTCCACACCCCCCCCCCCCCCCTCAGTTTTTGATTCGAGTTCGTCAGTCACAACTGAATACTGGACTGATCATTCATCATGAATATTCATTAGTCCTGAGTATTCATCATGAATAGTCATTAGTCTGCTACTGCCATTAAAAATGGTACATTTTCCAACTATTGCTTCATTCATCACATTCCAAAAACTTCAGTTATATGTCTGTAAATTTTGATAGGGCAGATGTTTTTGCATTCAAAAGTACTCTATGAAGCACACACTTTATGGGATCATTAATTTTCTCACACTTATTAACAGTAAAGGACCTGTTCACTATTAGCATCATACTGATAACAACGATGACACAGTAGCAAAGGTGGCGGGAGAACAGCGTAGCTTGTCAGATCGAAACATTCTTTACTTCTCTTTTAGAATGACCCTTATACAGTAGATGAAGGTTTTAATAAAATGTATTACTTACTGATAATCCCTTGAGTATGTGAAACCCACAAACGGCAAATGGTTTCCTGCAAAAGTTTTTGGCGTAGCGAAATTTTCTTCTGGACTTTCATCTTTATCTACATCATCAAAATTACTTGTATCATCATCACCCATTAGTTCTGGAACAACTGGTGGAACACCTGCAGAAATATTTAAGAGCTGCTTAAGTGAAGGAAAAACTGCATGCACAGCCATAAATATCAGCATTTCTGCTAAGCATATCTTTTTACAGTATTCTGTGCAACATTTACTAACATCTTTATCAATGTCTTCTAGAACTGTGATATCACTTACACAACCATGAAGTGGATAAGGAAAGTTAACTTTCAGAATCATTCATTGTCAAAAAGATGGAGGGCACTATTATAAAAATAACAACATGGCAATGACATGCCGAATCTCAGAATTTCTGTTGAAGAGGCATATGATATTTCTGTAAAGCACATACTGTAAGCAAGGCCAGCATTGCAGGGTGGGTGTTCAAAAAGTTTCTAGCAGAAATGTGAAACTTATCCTTGGTACGGACAGAAAATATAGATGCACATTGTCATGGACAAAGATTATGCCAAATCTTGCAAACAGTTTGCAATATCAGAGTTTTCTGCGTGAGTTGTGTTAATGATAGAATCCATCAATGTAAGTGCTAATTGTCAATAATTAGACTGCAGGCTTTGGTAAGACCGAAGCGCCTAGAACCACTCTGCCACACTGGCCGGCGGATAATTTAGTAAGTCTGAATAGTAGACCTGCCATTCCTCTCTTTATCATGCACATTTGTACAAGGACTATTAATACCTCAATAATACTACCTAATGTTTCTTTTATTCTAATATCAATGATTAATTAAAACCACTGCAGATCTATTATATTACACTTTTTCTTCTTTCTTTCTTTTTTAAGATCATCACATTGTTGAGCTTTGTTACTATATTGATACAAATGGTCTTGTTGTGTCCTAAGAATGAAACCTGTTTAGTAACAGAGTGACAGCAGTTTTTGTTAATCAATGATATTAGTGTCAATCAGCTATGGTGCTCAACATGGTGAGCATTATCTTCTTGATCATTACTGTAGACCCATAAACTATAAATAAGTTCTGATAAATCTGAGCAGCTCTATATCCTTTTGCACATAAACGTCAGTTTACAGCACACAATTAGCAACTAATATGAGCAATAATTTTCGAAGCCATGAATCAAGTAACTGCTTTGTATGAAATCACTACATTGTGTTGCCTTCACAAAACTTTGTTCTGATCTGCCAACACTTAAATAAAGGCAGTGGTCCTTCCTTTTACAATATACTTAATATTTTTTCTGTCCAAATAAGAAAATTATACTGCTACTTTCAGTGTCTCATTCTGTTGTGCAATTCCCTGATCATCATCTGATTTGATTCAACTACATTCAATTATCATTGTTTTACTTTTGTTGATATCCACTTTGCAACTTCTTTTCAAACATCTTTCTATTCTATTAATTGACTTTCCAAGTCCTTTGCCATCTCTGACAAAAATAGTGTATGAACAGCTTGATTTTTTTTTTAAATTTCTTCTCCCTGAACTTTTATACTTTTCCCAAATTTATTACTTTCCATTACTGCTTAAAAAATATTTCCCATACTGCTGCAACCTCTGAAAATCTTAACTTCACAATATCATCTCCTTCCATGATTGAAATTGTGAACCACCTGGGCATGCAAAGTCTTGGTCACCACTGAGCTATGTCACTTCCCAGAAATGTCAGTCATTGTCCCTCTCTGTACGTAGACACCTCCTGAAAGCCACCTGGTATCATGTGCCAGAACTGTTAATAGTGCACTATATGGTCCAATCCTTATCTGCATATTTCAGCCTTCTCTTTCAACTAAACTTTCATGTAATCCTCCTCTCCAAAATGTAGCTAACACTAAGTGTCGCCTCTGAATCTCTTCATCTCCCAGCATATACATTTCTTAGGATGTACAAGCCAAACAAGCTCAGTGGGGGATACAAACAATCTAACCTCAAACTCAAACCTTTAATCACATTGAACCCTGGCAAAGGAAAGTAGGCTGAATTCATGTTTATTGAAATAAGTATACAGAGTTAGAAGTGCTTAACTGGTGTTGTCTACAAGCCAAAACACAGTTCAATGACTGCCTTTCAGAGTCAATATGAACACACCATTGTAATGAAAGACAGAGAATTGTTGACACACACACACACACCCTCCATAATAAATATAAGAAGACTGTTTCCTTCCAACAACTTGCACATTCTTCCTTTATAGTCCCAACAACATAAGGCACACAGTATGTAGATGTACCCACAACAAAACAAAGATTGACAAAGGAAGAGATATAAGTCAACCTTGAGCTCCATGTTTCTCAGCATGTGACGTAATATTCCTGGTCTACTTCCCGCAGCCCCTGAAGTTCACATTACATCTTGTAACTTGTAGGAACATCAAACATAAGGATCATGATGTTCCTGACAGAAAACTAGTAGCACCAAATAACCAGAGCCTATAGTTATTGGCAAAAATCCATCAACTCACTGTTCTCTACGACAAATATGCTCCTGTACGTACATTCTATGTAAGAAAAACTTCTGCTCCCTAGCTGACAACTGATTACATCAAATGACAGACAGCAACACTGCTGCTCATAGACATTTCAAGGCAAATCCAAAACCCGAATGTTACAACAAAAATATAAAACTGCGAGACTGCGTAAAGCAATGAGTTTGCAATTTCAAAATCAGACAAATTCCTTAATATGTGTACAGCAATATAACACCCACAACTCTGCAGAAAAATCTCCGTAGCTTGGGTGCTGTGGAGGCAAAATCAGAAACTGCTTTCAGGCCTTAACTGATGGACTGAATGAATTTTTCTCAGCATCAGTCAGTCCTCTGCAGCAAAGGACTATCTCCCACAAGAAGTCCCAGACTAAATAACTAACCACAAAATTTTCCTCCTAAAACACGTAACAAAAATACAAATAGAAAAGCACTAATGAGAATTTATACTGTCATGATAGGCAATGTTGGTATCAGGATAGTCATAATCAAGAATGTTTCCAATAGCTTAGTGTTTTCTTAGCAGATGTATTTAATTTTTCTCTCATGACTGGAACATCTCCAATTCCATGGAAAGGACTCATAGTCTGACCTATCTTAAGACCAAAACCTCACAGTAGCCTTGTGATTACCAACCAATCAACACATTACCCATCACATCCAAAGATCAGGATTATATTTTAATAACTAAATCACAGAACACTTAGGCAAATTCAACTTATTACAATAAATATCAGTTTGCATTTTGTAAATGCCATAGTACAAACAGTGCATTACGGTGAATGATGACCACAACTCTCCCTCCTCTCCTCCCTGATCCACAGCCACCCAATGCTGTGTCTGTTGGCAGCCTAGTCCCTGCATGCTTCGCCACAGAGCACTGATCTCTCCCCCAGCCCACCCTCCCTTTACTGATATCCCTTCCCCCTCCCCGCCCTCTCTAGTTTGCTACTTGTGTTCTACGTGGCGGTCCAAGCTGCCAGTGATGGAGGTCATGTGTGCTTGCTTGTATGAATGAATGTGTGTGTGTGTGTGTGTGTGTGTGTGTGTGTGTGTGTATGTGTGCGCGCGCGCGCGTTTGCTAGAGAGAGAGAGAGAGAGAGAATTACATATTGTAAATTACAGCCAATATTATCAAAAGTGTTACCAAATCTTCAAATCTCGGTTCTCAGGTAAGCCAGAGAGAATTGTTTCGACCTTTCTACACAAAGTGATCTTCCCCAAGATCAGCTTGTACCAGTTGTTCCATTCTTTTGTATATAGTTTGTGTTAGTATTTTACAACCACAACACATTAAACTGACAGTTCAGTACACACCATTCAGCATCTGCCATATTTGGTATTGGTGTTCTCACATTTTTCTTAAATTCTGGGGTGCTTTTCCTTCTCATATGTCCTGTAAACCAGATGGAACCATTTTGTCGTGGCTGATTCTCTCAAGGATCATAATCATTCAGATGGAATGTTGTTTACCCAAAGTGTCTTGCCCCAACATATGACGTTTCAGATGTCTGAGAAATTATTCTTGCAGTATCTCAGTATACATCACACTTTCATCCACTTCCTCTTCTCTTTCCATAATAACGGTACAATTTATTTTTCCTTGAACAGCCCCTCTATATACCTCTTCCACTTCCCAGTTGCTGCTTCTCTACTTAGAATAGAACTGCCACTCGAGCTCTTAGTGCACGTTTAACTGCTTCTCTCTTCTCCAAGGGTTTCTTTAATTTTTCTAAACACAGCACCTATCTTTCCTACAGTCATTCATATCTAAAAATCTTTGCATTTGTTCTGTAGCTATTTCTATATTACCAGCTTGCACATCCTGTCAATATCGCTTTCTGGAGATTTATATTTAATTTTGGGTGTTTCATTTGCTGCTTTTTCTCCTTTTTTTTATTCACCAGTCACATTTCATATCTTCTAAATAGTCCAAGGATTTATGCTGAAGATTGTCTTTTGCTCAGTTTCTTCTCTAGTGCCTTCACCTCAAAGTTACTCATTCCACTAGCATCGAATTCCTCTCCCCTTCTTCAATTAGTCAACCCCTATGCTCTCTTTGAAGCTGTCAACCATTTTGATTGTTTCAAATTATCTAGGGCTAACCACCTTCATTACCTACTTCCCCGAAATTTCTTCAGCTTCAGTATACATGTTATAACCAATAAATTATAGGCACAGTGCACACGCATCTCTGGAAAAGTTTTTCAGTTTTCAACCTAAATATATATAAATTTTTGTCTTGCCATTATATAATCCATTTGAAACCACCTTGACTTCAAGTCTCTTGTCATGTATGCAACATACTTCCACTATTCTTAAACCAATTGTTTGCAAAGGTAATTCATACTCTGTGCAAAATACTATCAAGCAGTTTTTCTTTTTGTCTGTTTCTTCCTGCTGCTCTACGACAATATTTTCCACAACATTGAACTTCAATCTATCCAATTTTCTTTTCAAGTTTTTCATAGTATCTAACTTACCTAACAATTAAGGAAGCCAAATACTTCAGTCCCAAATTTAAAATGCCAGTTTATTTTTCATTTATATCTAATGACACCAAGCAGATTAATTCCCACTCAGAGATCTAAAAGTGGGAATATTTAAACTCTACAATATTTTACCTAGAAAGTTGCCATCATCATTAAACCAAATAGTACCATTCCGCATCTTCACGAAATATAGCAACTATATAGTTTCTCCTTAATTTCAGTCATACTGCAGTACCAACAAAGCAAACCTCTTAACAAACATTACAGAACAGAACAGTCAATCATCGTGACTGTTTCCTTTGAAATTTCTAAGAGTACTGTAGCCTCTCTTCAGGAACCATACATTAGTCTGGTCTCTCTAAAGGCACTCCTCCAGTTAACTGCAGTGTAGATACCTTTCCAGTTTGCTGCAGCTATGGGTCAATTATCTGTATTGTTGCAATACCCAAGCCACCCCATCTCATCTAGACCCATGGTTCGTGGGGAAAATTCCCATCAGCCACTAAGAATATCTGAACACATCAAGAAACTAGCCCGCCTCTACCAGTTTAGAGGGTCTTTCCCAAATATGAAATTTTGGTATTAAAGTTTTATCTTACTGCTTAGGCTTAGCTATTTACCTCAAGAGGCAAATAATTCTTTCCAAGAAGGTACTTCAGGTAGATCTCCCTGAAGAAACTATTCCTCAGTTCTTGTCACATTTAGCAACTTTATCTCACCATTTTTCACATACGATCCCACAGAAAGAGTACTACAGGTATGTGCCAAGATCGACTATACTATAAATAAACTTACAGTCTCGTAAATTATCAAATGTCCACTGGTCATTCTGGAAGAATGGATGAGATTTTATTTCTTCAACTCCATTTCTTCCTAGGCGCCTTGTTCTGAAAGAGTGAACAGTGCAATCCATAATACAGAAGGGATAAAACACAGTAGGTTATCTACCTTACATATATTTAAGAAAAGAGGAGGTATAACATATTCATTTCCTCTAATAAAACTGTTTTTGTTATTGTTCCATAAAATTTTGGGCATGCAGTCGTATACATTCAGCTTCTTCTTCTAATACTTTGGCTGAATACTGTCCAGCCATTTTCATGGCACGTATATGTTACTCCTATTTGCCACCTATCAATGTCTGTGGCGCCTTGTGTACCTTTCGCCGCATACGCAGTGGTTTGGTCCTCGAGTTTGAAAGGACGGAGCAACTGCTGGAGCATTAGTCACCTTGGCTTACCCTGAAGATGGTTGGATGGTATTCAGCCGAAATATTAGAAGAAGCTGAATTTATGTGGCTGCATGCCTGAAATTTTATGGAACAGTCTTTATGCCGCGAAAACATTAAAATGTTTTTGTTATTACCTGTCTGTGAGAAAGCCACAAATTAAGGCTTTAGCATCTTGACTAATTTCTACATCTGTTGGAAAATGAAGTGAATTGCGATGATCCATGATCTTGCTGTATGTACCAACAAGGCTATCAGCATAAAATGGAGTGTCTCCAACTAACATTTCATAAAGGAAGACACCCACACTCCACCAATCACACTCACGACCATATACACCTTCTCCACCTTGGGACTGTAGCACCTCTGGTGATATGTAATCAGGAGTACCTACTGCTGTATCTGACCGCACTAGACCATCCTGTGAACAGAAATTATGAGTGGCTGGTCTGGAACTGTAGTCTCACAATGTACATACCAAAAATTTATTACAGTAATAACTAGTAACATTTCTGGGATATATTAAGTCATTTCTTTACTTCACAACAGTAGAAAAAGACTTCACATTAGGGGAAAAAAGAGCACTGACATATGTCCTTCAATTAATCAATTTTTGAAGCATTTTAATATTAGCACTGGCACATTGACTTCAATCAATCAATTAATTTTGAAGCATTTTAAAATTCTTCTGCAATAATGTTAACTAATGTCCACTGGTGGTGTTAATGTCGAACTGATTTGAAATAACAATCCACTGGCATAAAGTATTCATAACAAAGTTATTTTTACATGTGTATTAATTATCTGCTTACATCATCCATCCTCATGCAAGTACCAAAATCTGCTAACTTGAGGTGACCATGCTTGTCCAGGAGCATATTATCTGGTTTCACATCTCTGAAAACAAAGGATATTTCAGAATGTATTTCTGAATAAATGACTACTACACAAAAATATTTCAAAGAACACTCACCTATGAACAAAACCCATTGAGTGAATGGCATCTAAAGCTAAAACAACTTCAGCACAATAAAATTTTGCCCATTTTTCAGGCACATCATAGTTGGACATAAGGTTAACAAGATCACCACCTGTAAACCAATAATCAAAATTAGCACTTATCTCTTGAATTGAGTACATAATGCAAGGTTTGCTGCATGACATACCAGGCATGTAATCCATAACCATGTACAGATATTTAGCATCTTGAAATGCAAAATGCAGCTGCACTATCCATTCGGAGTTAGCATGGGCCATTATATCGCGTTCTTCCCAGAAGAATGCCGAGTCTGACCGTTTAATCTATAAATGGTTAAGAAAAGTACTGCTTTAATATTTATAGTGTATTAAAAACAATATTAAGACAGATTCAATGTAACATGAGAATGCAGTATCTTTGATAACATACCATTTCAAATTTGCTTAATAGCTTCATTGCATACACTTTTTGAGTAGATCTATGCCGTACCTGCAACAATATCAAATCAGTGTTATTATTACATTTATAAAACAATAATACTGTAAAAGTGACCGCCTTTAAGAAAAAGTTGGCCTACAGCATTCAGAACATATTACAACTGAAAGATTACACGTTCATATGAAACACAGAATAACAGGAAAGGGGAATGGATGAAGTGTTTGTTAGTGGGTTTCTTAGAAAACAGAATGTGTCCATTAGGAAACCACTTAAAAGGTTTAGTAAAATATATTTTTGGAAGGAAGGAGACGGATCAGGGTTTAATGCCTTATTGACAAAGTGGTCACTAGAGATGGA
Source organism: Schistocerca gregaria (assembly GCF_023897955.1). NCBI lineage: Eukaryota > Metazoa > Arthropoda > Insecta > Orthoptera > Acrididae > Schistocerca > Schistocerca gregaria. Next base: position 366,728,464 of record NC_064924.1, read on the forward strand.
GACTATCTGAGGGTACAGCTCCACTATTCAGATAAAATGGAACAGTAAGTGCCTATATTGGCACTAATGGCACCTGCCATGCACTACACACACATATAACGGGCAGGACAATTCAACTAACTTTTCATTGAGAGAAAAGTGTGTGTTCATTACTCATGATTTTGGGATGTATTCGGAAAAAAAGGGATATATCAAAAACCATCTATTGACTGTACAGTATTATTATTATTATTATTATTATTATTATTACTACACAGCAATAAAAAACTATGTCAGCACAATGACATTGATTTACAAATATTTTGTTAATTTTCGAAATGTTTTCGTCAATATGTTAGTTACAAAAATTTTTGTCTTTTCCACATCATCAGAAAATTTTACTCTTGAATGAAATTTTCACTCTGCAGCGGAGTGTGTGATGCTATGAAACTTCCTGGCACATTAAAACTGTATGCCAGACCAAGACTCGAGCTTGGGTTCGGCACACAGTTTTAATCTGCCAGGAAGTTTCAATTTCATTATTGATTATCTACATCCATACTCCGCAAGCCACCTGACGGTGTGTGGCGGAGGGTACTTTGAGTAACTCTATCGGTTCTCCCTTCTATTCCAGCCTCATATTGTTCGTGGAAAGAAAGATTGTCAGTATGCCTCTGTGTGGGCTCTAATCTCTCTGATTTTATCCTCATGGTCTCTTCGTGAGACATATGTAGGAGGGAGCAATATACTGCTTGACTCCTCAGTGAAGGCATGTTCCCAAAACTTGAACAAAAGCATCTCTCCTGAAGAGTCTACCACTGGAGTTTATCTATCATCTCCGTAACGCTTTCGCAATTACTAAATGATCCTGTAATGAAGTGCACTGCTCTCCGTTGGATCTTCTCTATCTCTTCTATCAACCCTATCTGGCACGGATCCCACACTGGTGAGCAATATTCAAGCAGTGGGCAAACAAGTGTAGTGTAGTGTAACCTACTTACTTTGTTTTCCGATTGCATTTCCTTAAGATTCTTCCAACGAATCTCAGTCTGGCATCTGCTTTATCAACGATCAACTTCATATGATCATTCCATTTTAAATCACTCCTAATGCGTACTCCCAGATAATTTATGGAATTAACTGCTTCCAGTTGCTGACCTGCTATTTTGTAGCTAAATGATAAGGGACCTATCTTTCTATGTATTCGCATCACATTACACTTGTCTACATTGAGATTCAATTGCCATTCCGTGCACCATTCGTCAATTCGCTGCAGATCCTCCTGCATTTCAGTACAATTTTCCATTGTTGCAACTTCTCGATACACCACAGCATCATCTGCAAAAAGCCTCAGTGAACTTCCGATGTCATCCACCAGGTCATTTATGTATATTGTGAATAGCAACGGTCCTATGACACTCCCCTGCGGCACACCTGAAATCACTCTCACTTCGGAAGACTTCTCTCCATTGAGAATAACATGCTGCGTTCTGTTGTCTAGGAACTCCTCAATCCAATCACACAATTGATCTGATAGTCCGTATGCTCTTACTTTGTTCATTAAACGACTGTGGGGAACAGTGTCAAACGCCTTGTGGAAGTCAAGAAACACGGCATCTACCTGTGAACCCGTGTCTAAGGCTCTCTGAGTCTCGTGGACGAATAGCGTGAGCTGGGTTTCACACGATCGTCTTTTTCGAAACCCATGCTGATTCCTACAGAGTAGATTTCTAGTCTCCAGAAAAGTCATTATACTCTAACATAATACGTGTTCCAAAATTCTACAACTGATCGACGATAGAGATATAGGTCTACAGTTCTGCACATCTGTTCGACGACCTGTCTTGAAAACAGGAATGACCTTTGCCCTTTTCCTACCCTTTGGAATGCTACGCTCTTCTAGAGATCTAGGGTACCCCATTGCAAGAAGGGGGCAAGTTCCTTCGTGTACTCTGTGTAAAATCGAACTGGTATCCCATCAGGTCCAGCGGCCTTTCCTCTTTTGAGCAATTTTGATTGTTTTTCCATCCCTCTGTCATCTATTTCAATATTTACCATTTTGTCAACTGTGCGACAATCTAGAGAAGGAACTACAGTGCAGTCTGCCTCTGTAAAACAGCTTTGGAAAAAGACATTTAGTCTGTCATCCTCTGTTTCAGTACCATTTTGGTCAAAGAGTGTCTGGACATTTTGCTTTGATCCACCTACCGCTTTGACATAAGACCAAAATTGCTTAGGATTTTCTGTCAACTCAGTACATAAAACTTTACTTTCGAATTCACTGAACACATCTCTCACAGCCCTCCTCACACTACATTTCTATTTCGCATAATTTTTGTTTGTCTGCAAGGCTTTGGCTATGTATATGTTTGATGGCCTTCTTCTTTCTATGGGCACTTCAATCAAAATATTGATCAACTAGTTTTCTTCTTTCTTATGTATCACAAATCAAAAACATTTGCTGGCTTTCAGTCTACTTTTCCAGTTACTTTTGAAAACCTGCCTCAGCCTACCACGTAAAGCCTTTCTTGCCTGCAAAACAGGTCCCCTTTATTTTATGGATTATTGTTCCACTCTGAATCTCAAGTTGTGTGTACAATACATCTGAATTTATCACTGTTCCCAACCGCAATTCTGGAATACCAACTTGCTGCAGTTGTTCTGTGCATTGTTGAAAGAACTGAAGATTACTTTTCCTTTCAGTTTATGGAGTTACAGAAACACTTAGCCTGTCAGGCATGATCCATACTATGCATTGCACATAGAACTTTAATCTTCTCTTTCTAGATGGTTATTAATGGTTCTAAATTTCTGTAAAATTCTTAACTACACCTGTACATCAATTCACCTGTTGCTCAATATTTTTCTCAATGTCTTGAATTTCTTTTTTATCAGTCAGGTGACTGCCTTGTGGTGTAGCAATATGCATTCATGCTCTGTGGCTTTTAATGTGCTTCCATGTTGGCGACAGTGCCATCTGTCATTTTGTGCTTGCTTGCTGTTGCACGTCTAGTATTGCACATACACTCTAGAAGCCTCATGGCTCATATTCCTATAATAGACCTAGATGCATGATATGTCCCATACATCCTCCCACCACCAAGTCCACTGCAGTTGCAAACATCACCTATTCCATCAAAGGTGGGGGTTACCTATGAAAGCTCAGTTGTGTGATCTACAAGCTAAGCTGCAACCATTGTGCACGACAACCAACAAGCTGTTTGTCCACATGAATGGCCACTGACCAACAAACTGTGGCCAAGAGACAGCTGGACCACTCAGTTGCTGAGCATGCTGCCCAACACAATGTTCTTTACGTCAATGATTGCTTCACAGCCTGTGCCATCTGGATCCTTCGTATTAACATCAGATTTTCTGAATTGCACAGGTGGGAACTTTCTCTGCAATATATCCCATGTTCCCATAACTCCCCTACCCTCAATCTCCACTAGTCCCTGTCCTTCACCTACCTAGCTGCTTTCCTGCTCCCACTCCAGCACTACATAGCCTTCTATTTCACCATCACACCCAGTGTCTTTTCTCCCTGCCTTTATCTCTACCTCCCTTTCCATTCCCCTTTCTCCCCCCTCACCCCCTCTAACACCCCAACTGCACCCAGCAGCCTTAACCTGCCTCCAACACATTCCTGCATATTGTCACAAGCAGCACGTTACCGTCCCCCACCTCACCTCCATATACCTATCCCTCCCCACTAGAACCTTCTCCTTACACCCACCATCCAAACTGCTTCTCCCATCATGTGCAGCTGCTCAGTCTGACGTCAGCGCCCGGAGACAGTGGTCATATGTGACAAGTTGTACTTGCACAAATGTATGTGTGTTGTCTCCTCCACAAGAAGGCCTTTTGGCCAAAAGCTCACATCTTTAGCAGTCTTTTTGTTGTGCCTGTTTGCGACTCAACACCTCTTCTATATGGCAAGCAGCAATCTATCCTTTTCATAAGATTGGTCCAACACATGAGAGTATTGGTTACAGTGGGTCAAAATTGAAGACAACTGGCTACTGTGTTACTCAGCCAATCAGAAAAGAGACCTTCTGCACACAGGAGAGGAATTTTGAGCATAAGTTGAAAGGAGTCCATGGTCTCCTCCTGTGACAAAAGATCATGTAGCCCATAACTCTAAGGATTTTCATAAAAGAAATTCTGGTTCTTTCAAGAATATGAATTATTAGTAAAGGTTTATCATCAATTGTGGATGACATCTGTGAAATATTTAATTTTTAAGTAAAAACTGACACTTTCCTTTTGGAGAGTATAAATTCAGCATGGCATGGTGAGCAGTCATAACCAAAAACTTTCAAGATTCTAAAAGAGATCATTGGCATAGTATTTGAACAAGTATTCAAAACTATTACACGCCATATGCTTTTGCACACTGTTCTCCGATGAAAAATGTTGCTCTTTCTGTATGAAGTCTGAGTTAAAACCTTAAATTGGCTACTAAAGTCAGTACTTTCTACGTTATTAGGAAGTCAGAGCATTAACTGCACACTCACATGCGGTGTGTTTTACTTTGGGAAAAGAAATTATTTTATATTTGGAATTAAGTAAAGCTGTTAAGAGTTCAGAACTAGAAGAAGAAAATGATGGACGAGGAACAGTGAAGCAAAGTGAGCAAATGATAGAAAAGCAGTGAGACATAAGAATAAAAGAAGATACATGTGGCGAAAGTCGTTCTTTACTAGATGCTGCTGGGAGGTATAAATCATACAGCCGAAGAAGCAGTGTAACATGAGCTGTTGAGCAATTGGCTGAACGGGGAGGGGAGCTGACAGCATCCATAACAGGCCGGTGCTTGGGTTCTGGTATTGCACCGTGCATTGTTCAAATTCACAGTGACAGTATGTTGGATACTGCAGCCTACAAGTTTTGTTTATTTTGTCTGGTGCTTTCTGGAGTTAAATAAATGTCAGTATAGAAGGGAATGATAATTCAATGGTAGTGAAGCATGGGGAAGTGGTGTGTTGCAATGTGGGTGCAACCTGAACTAGCTCTCTAAGAAAGACACGGGGAGAAGAGATAGAAGAAGGAAATGAGGCTTCTGCTGAAAATGTAAAGCAATTATGTCCAACTGTGAGGGTAGAATTGGAACAGGATGTATCAATTAATACAACTACAAGTGATAGTTTCAATTTTGACAATAATCACCTGATGGACACCAGTTATTCTGAGGTGGCTTCCACTCATCAGATTGATTTATATGAACAGGAAACAATGGAAGAAAATATCAAATATGATTTCTTGCCCATTAAGAAGGAAAAATAGGAAATAGCGTCTGAAAAAAGGAGACTGGAACGCATCCACGAAATGTTTGCCACACTAATGTGCACTAAGGGGGAAAAAAAGAGAGAGAGATATATATTATGATGTCAATAAAAATTTTAAGGATGCAAATTAAAACGTCAATCACAAAACTGATCCACAATCTAGTAAAATAAGTTGCTTGGATAATGAGCTCAAAAGCTTCAAATCTTTCAGATACTGATAAGTTAACCTTTTGACTTAAAGTTGGAAAAAAAGAGTTGCAGGTGATGTTTCATAGCAAAATCAAGGAAGGAATTTCTTGAGTTGACACAAAATGCAAACAGTCCTCAGAAAATGTAAATAGTGAAATCACAGAGGGGAGTAAATTAGTAGCTAATGAAAGCAAATAAAGGATAAATAGAGTAATTGTATACAAAAAGTAGTGTAGAAGGTTAAGGTTGTTGAATCTGTTTGTAGAAGTAAATATGAAGCTTTGAAGAGTAAAATTATTGTTGAAAGTGAGAAATGTGAACCATTTGAAAAGAATGTATCTGCTCATGTGAATGTAGTGGAACCTAATGTGGATCAGCTGACTAGTCAGCTTAATGCAGTAGAAAATAGACTGCATGGAAAAGAGCCACCGTGGTACAACAACCCAGTTAGAAAACTGCTGCGGAAGCAAAGGGAACTTCACAGCAAACATAAACATAGCCAAAGCCCTGCACACAAACAAAATTACGCGAAGCGAAATGTAGTGTGAGGAGGGCTATGCAAGAGGCTTTCAATGAATTCGAAAGTAAAGTTCTATGTACTGACTTGGCAGAAAATCCTAAGAAATTTTGGTCCTATGTCAAAGTGGTAGGTGGATCAAAACAAAATGTCCAGACACTCTGTGACCAAAATGGTACTGAAACAGAGGATGACAGACTAAAGGCCGAAATACTAAATGTCTTCTTCCAAAGCTGTTTCACAGAGGAAGACTGCACTGTGCTTCCTTCTCTAGATTGTCGCACAGTTGACAAAATGGTAGATATCGAAAGAGACGACAGAGGGATAGAGAAACAATTAAAATCGCTCAAAAGAGGAAAGGCCACTGGTCCTGATGGGATACCAGTTCAATTTTACACAGAGTACGCGAAGGAACTTGCCCCCCTTCTTGCAGCAGTGTACCGTAGGTCTCTAGAAGAGCGAAGCGTTCCAAAGGATTGGAAAAGGGCACAGGTGATCCCCGTTTTCAAGAAGGGACGTCGAACAGATGTGCAGAACTATAGACCTATATCTCTAACATCGATCAGTTGTAGAATTTTGGAACACATATTATGTTCGAGTATAATGTCTTTTCTGGAGACTAGAAATCTACTCTGTAGGAATCAGCATGGGTTTCGAAAAAGACGATCGTGTGAAACCCAGCTCACGCTATTCGTCCACGAGACTCAGAGGGCCTTAGACACGGGTTCACAGGTAGATGCCGTGTTTCTTGACTTCCACAAGGCGTTTGACACTGTTCCCCACAGTCGTTTAATGAACAAAGTAAGAGCATACGGACTATCAGATCAATTGTGTGATTGGATTGAGGAGTTCCTAGATAACAGAACGCAGCATGTTATTCTCAATGGAGAGAAGTCTTCCGAAGTAAGAGTGATTTCAGGTGTGCCGCAGGGGAGTGTCATAGGACCGTTGCTATTCACAATATACATAAATGACCTGGTGGATGACATCGGAAGTTCACTGAGGCTTTTTGCAGATGATGCTGTGGTGTATCGAGACGTTGCAACAATGGAAAATTGTATTGAAATGCAGGAGGATCTGCAGCGAATTGACGAATGGTGCACGGAATGGCAATTGAATCTCAATGTAGACAAGTGTAATGTGATGCGAATACATAGAAAGATAGGTCCCTTATCATTTAGCTACAAAATAGCAGGTCAGCAACTGGAAGCAGTTAATTCCATAAATTATCTGGGAGTACGCATTAGGAGTGATTTAAAATGGAATGATCATATAAAGTTGATCGTCGGTAAAGCAGATGGCAGACTGAGATTCATTGGAAGAATCCTAAGGAAATGCAATCCGACAACAAGGGAAGTAGGTTACAGTACACTTGTTCGCCCACTGCTTGAATACTGCTCAGCAGTGTGGGATCCGCACCAGATAGGGTTGATAGAAGAGATAGAGAAGATCCAATGGAGAGCAGCGCACTTCATTACAGTATCATTTAGTAACCGCGAAAGCGTTACAGAGATGATAGATAAACTCCAGTGGAAGACTCTGCATGAGAGACGGTCAGTAGCTTGGTACGGGCTTTTGTTAAAGCTCCGAGAACATACCTTCACCGAAGAGTCAAGCAGTATATTGCTCCCTCCTACGTATATCTCGCGAAGAGACCATGAGGATAAAATCAGAGAGATTAGAGCCCACACAGAAGCATACCGACAATCCTTCTTTCCACATACAATACGAGACTGGAATAGAAGAGAGAACCGATAGAGGTACTCAGGGTACCCTCCGCCACACACCGTCAGGTGGCTTACGGAGTATGGATGTAGATGTAGAACATGACAGTAGATAGTGTAATGTAAAAAAGAACATTAGAACAGATACTAATAATACAGAATGCAATTTTGTCACAGTAATGTGATATGGCTTCTGTGACTAACAGACAATTTTTGATATTGGTCCTGTCAGTAACATTCACCCAAAAGAGTTTTGGGACAGTTTTTCAAATGTTTTGCCTTGATTAAAAACTGACTGACATAAAATTGGATACATTATTTCAGAATTTTTGAGGGAAGCGAGAACATGAACAGTTACTACTACTGACAAGTGTGATACTTTGGAAAAATTTGAGTGTGCTTTTTTCAGAGTATATTGGAGAGGCAGACAAATCCAAATCCAGTGGAAAACAGTTTCTGAATTGGCAAAAATTTCAATCCTAGAAAAGAAAAGTGTAAAGAAGTTTGCTTTAAAATAGATGATAAATCTGTATATTTAACTAATAAAATGGATCCAGAGAAAAATGTAATGGGTCTGGATAGGAAACTACTCATGAACTAGCAAAACAAAATCATTGTAGCTCCTAGGCATGACACTGGAAAGTTTATTGATTATTTAGAAAGGGTAGAAAAATAAAAGCAGAAAGAGAGGCAGGTGAACCAAATTTTGGGAATCAAGAAAATACAGGAAATGCATAACTGTTGAAGTCAAGGGGATACGCATGTATCGGAACAGATATAATAATGGGGAAGGGGTGTGTGGGTGTGGCAAGAAGTTAGCACAATTTTCCAGTACCAAGACAAAGTAACAGACAGTGAGAAACTATTTATAGACTATCAGCGCCAATACATGGCAACACAGACCTACATCCTAAACAGCAGGTGGGGATATGAACTGAAAGTGGAGCAGGATTCCAGAATATGGGGAACTAAACCTATAAATCATTTGTAGAATGGGAAATAGTAACTTGAATCCACTAGCCACACATTTTAAGAACAGGAACTGTGGGACGAAGAGAACATGTAGGTAAAGCAAGTAAAACTACAACCGAGAAAAGCAAAATGAGTGTAGTTAAAACACAAATATTTAATGAAGGTTTGAAAGACTTCCTGAAAGAAAAGTAATGAGACTATTTTTTTTATCTACCAAAGTTTTTTTTTTACCCAAACAACAATACTGTCTCCTTCAAAGTAATTCCCTTCAACAGCTATACACTGGTAGAGTCATTGCTACCAGTCTTGGTAGCAGTGCTGAAAGGCTTCAATTGGTAGGGCCTTTAACATGTCAGTCACATTCTTTTCAATGTTCTCCAGAGTCCCAAAATGATGGTCTTGTAAGACAGTTTCAAGTTTAAAAAAAATGCAAAGATTCAAATCTTGTGAACAGAGGGGCTGTGGAACAACAGATGGCTCTGAGCACTATGGAACTTAACTTGTGAGGTCATCAGTCCCATAGAACTTAGAGCTACTTAAACCTACCTAACCAGAGGACATCACAAACATCCATGCCCGAGGCAGGATTCGAACCTGCGACTATAGCGGTCACGCGGTTCCAGACTGTAGCACCTACAACCACTCGGCCACTCCGGCTGGCTGTGGAACAACAGGAATCCCTTTTGGGGTCAAAAATTCCATGATGGAAGTGGCTGACAGTTTGTCCTGGAGGAACAAATTCTTTGTGCTTGATATCCTTACTGTTAAAAAAGCAAAGCAGCATTGTTTTGATTTTTGATTTGCTCATTCAAGCTTTTTCCAATGAAGTAGATGTCACAGTCTGCAACTTTTCACTTTGTGCTTTGTCTCAGGACTGTACTCAAAAATCCAGTGTTCATTACCTGTGATGACACAAATGAACCATTCATGGTCACTGGCAATGCTCTCAAGATGATCAACTCACATGTTTCTTCAATTGTCCTGCTCAGTTGAGAGATTTTTTTGGCACCATTTTGGCACAAACCTTTTTCATGTGCAAAATGTTCGGCTTTCGGTCAAAATTTGATATACAGTGAAACTGTTTAAGTTTAGCAGGTCACCCATCACCATTATTGTTAATCATTGGTCTGATCTCATTAGAACATACACATGTTTGATGTTTTCATCAGTTTTCAAGGTTGAAGGTCTCTCTGAGTGAGGTTCATCTTCAGCATGTTCTCAGCCTTCCAAACTTAATTTGTGCCAGCAAAAAACTTGTGCTCTTCATAAGGAATGTTTCCCATAGGTCTGTTTCAACTTTTCAAAGGTCTCACTTGTGTATTCTCCAAATTTAATACAAAACTTGGTTGCATAATGTTGCTCTAAATTCTGCTGACCTATTTTTGTAACACACAACAAAAACATAGTTTCACTAATGACACCTTCAGAAACCATGTGATGGCTTGTACATAGCTGAAACAACTCTTGACTGTTCATCAGGAAGGAATGGACCCACCAGTCTACACAAGTAGAACAACACAGCATTGCAAGATCACTCACAATGTTCCCAGTCTCATTACTTTTCCCACATTACTTTTTCATAATTCCTAGGTTAAATGTTGACACACTGATATGTGCAGGTTCTTTTTATTAAGCATAACAGAAAACTGGGTTTTGCTGAGGATTCTATGACTTTGGACATATACAGAAGGAAATTAAGAGTATCATTTCAGGTAAAAAGAAACGGATGCCAGACGAAAAGGACATGATTCCCATAAGACATTGCAGAAAAGATGAATTGTTTGAAACGTATAATGATTTTGGGTATACAATACTAGTGAAACCATGTGAATCAGAAGTCATTCATAATTACATAGACTGTAAAGATAGGTGCACTATGATTAGAAGTTGGGGATAATGGCCTCAAGGGACTTGCATTCTTTGCAATGCCAGGTGACTGATGATTGCCAGATGCCCCAATTACTCGCAATAATACTGTATTCTCTTTTTCTGCTGTCACACTTCCTCTTCTGACATTCTGAACTGCATCTATTCATCTTTAACATTCTTCATACTTAGGAAGGTATGTTTAAGAGAAATGAGCTACACACCATTCGGGATTGTACGAGTGTTGGAACTTAAATAGCGGCAACTATTTATTCACAATCGATACAAAAGAGTTACATGTTTGCACGTGTTACCGTCCTTCAAAGTAGTCACCATGGTTGTGTAGAACCCGTTACCAGCGAAGTGGAAGGTGTAGTATACCGTTAGCAGAGCCTGTTCTGTTGATGGTGCAAATGGAGTGATCTACTGCCTGTCAAATCTCTGGAACAGTTCTGAAGCGAATGCCATGAAGTGGTTCCTTCATCTTCAGAATCAAATCAAAGTCACAAGGACTTAAGTCCGGGGAGTATGGTGGATGGTACAGTACTTCCCAGTCCGATTGACCAAACAGAGCATCCACAGCTTGCGCTGTATGCGCCCACACATTGTAGTGCAAAATGATGGGTGGGTTGCGCAGAAAGTGTTGCCACTTCTTTGGCAAAGCTGGTCGCAGGTGATGATCCAAAAACAAACAGAAATACTGTGCACTGACGGTCTGCCATGGAGGAACGTAATGCATTAGGATAGCACCATCACAGTCGTACATGAGAATCACTATAACTTTAGACCGCTCCATTTGCATCATCAACAGAACAGGCTCTGCTACTGGTATACTACGCCTTCCACATTGCTGGCAATGGGTTCTATGCAGCACTGGTGGCTACTTTGAAAGACAGTAACACGTGCAAACATGTAATTCTTTTATATCGATTGTAAATAAATAGTTGCCGCTATTTAAGTACCAACCCTCGTATATCAGAAAGCATGATGGATTTTGTATAGTAGTAAGTATATGACGAAAAGGTTATCAGTGGGGGAATAAGTATGTCAGAAACACTTGGTGCTGAAGAGTACAAAATGTTGTGGAAACACGTAGCAGTTCTTCAAGTAGGTAACTAAAGACTACTGGGTTTGGATTGAAGTAGAGAGAATGTAGGAAAGACGATGTGGTTATGAAAGTATTTTGAGAAGTATACTGTGCTATTTTGGAAAATATATCGTGAAGAATCTTTTGAGGAAGTAACCAGAGATTTGAAGCAAATGTAAGTCTAGGCTTCCGTAGCCGTTGTCAGTCAATAAAAGAATTATGGGAATGTGACAGCATTGTCGTTCTGTAATATTCTCCGACTTTTCAGCCACTGTTGCAAATGGTCCTCCTAAGCGTGTTTTAGTTAACTGCTGAATGAGAGAAGTTTTGGTTGTTATATACTGGTGGTGAGATTGTTACCACAATCTGATATGGTACTGAGCATGAGGAGGAGGGATTTTACATATCCTGCTGTTTACTTGCTGCCTAGTGCTAGCTGAGGCATTGCAGTATTGTGTGTACCTGTGGCCGCTGTGGCCTTCGTGCACCTGCGTATGTGTATTGCTTCAGATGAGCTACTGTTCTGTAGCACTGTTACTGCTGGCAGCCAAGATGCCAGTCCTCTCTGCTTATGTTGATGAGTCACTTGGCTATTTCTAACACCTCTCTAACCTTATCCCTGAAAGTAAGAGGCTGTTTCGTCAGTATGCATGCTTCTCAGAAGCCCATCGTTTTGCCACATTTGTCTTCGTGTTCTGCCACCACTAACTTGGTGAGTTGTCTTAGTCGGATATGTCTTCCATGTTCAGATATCCATGTGCTGACTCGTCACCACATCTTGCCTACATACACTAGTCCACACTTGCACCCAATTTCATAAATTCCAGCAGCATGTAGCTTGTCAACTGCATCGTTCATTGAGCAAAGAAAACATTTTATTCTGTTGCTGCTCTGAAAACTCGGCCTGATACCTGTTCAGCAGAAAGTTTGCCCATATAGTCAGTGATACCTTCAACATATGTTCTGTCCTTCCTTCTGCTCTTCCCTATTGCCTACATCCTTTGACGCCAGTTTTATCTATCACCTTCATCCGATAACCATTGGCTTTAAAAATGGATCTGAGGTTTTCTAGTTCTGCCTCCAGATGTTCATCGCCAATCCTGTGGCTCCTCTTAGCTAAAATGTTCAGGCAGATTCCATCTGCACAGGGTGGTTGTGGGAGGAGACGTGTAGCTACCTGTCCATGACAGTGGACTTAAGGGGGATCCAATAGCCAAGGTAATCAAATCAACACTGATGATGAAAATTAGAATTAGCTTTGACACAGATAGAAGCATCATCCCTAAAGTCCCACAGGCATTAGGAATATACGGTGTACCAAAGGTCCACAAAGAGGCTTTCTCTTTAAACCCACAGTGAATAACATTAATTCATCGACCAAAAGACTAGTGAAAGAACTGGCTCTGAAGCGCTGACATTTAGTGAGCCACGCAGAGTCTTACAGTAAGGGTTCCACCCATTTTGTAGCACTTTTAATTAACAGAAAAGTGTATTTCGGCTATAAACTTAAGGGTCAGATTTGATGCGAAGTCCTTATTCACAAATAAAGCATTGTCACAAACTGTGAACAACTTAGAGAACGCAAGGCACCCAATTACTGGGATCTACTGTGCCACTGTTTAATGACCATCTCCTTCAGCTGAAAAAGTAAATTCTATGAACAGATAGATGGTGTTGTTAAAGAAACTGCACTCCAATCCACTTCATTATGCTCAGACTGCTGGCTCCAATATGTGGATGACACTGTCGTTAAGTCATCACATGGAGAAGAAGAGTTACAGAACATCTACCAGCATCTCAATCAGCAGCACAGCAAAACTGAATTCACTACAGAGAGAGAAAAGAATAGATTGCTGCCTTTCTCAACATGGAAGCTAACCGAAAGCTTAATGGTAAACTTGACCACAGAGTACATATACTGAAGAGCCAAAGAAATTGGACACCTGCTTAATATCACATAGGGCGCCCACAAACACGCTAGAAGTTATGCAGCACAACGGCATGGACTTGGTTAATGTCTGAAGTACTGCTAGAGGGAATTGTCACGATGAATCCTGCGCTGGCAGGTCGATAGATACACAAACATACACACAAAATTCAAGCTTTCGTAACCAGCGGTTGCTTCTTCAGGAAAGAGGGAAGGAGAGGGAAAGACGAAAGGATGTGGGTTTTAAGGGAGAGGGTAAGGAGTCATTCCAATCCCGGGAGAGGAAAGACTTACCTTATGGGGAAAAAAGGACAGGTGTACACTTGCGCGCGCACACACACACATATCCATCCGCACATACACAGACACAAGCAGACATTTGTAAAGGCTTTACAATTGTCTGCTTTACAATTGTCTGCTTGTGTCTGTGTATGTGCAGATGGATATGTGTGTGTGTGTGCGAGTGTACACCTGTCCTTTTTTTCCCCATAAGGTAAGTCTTTCCGCTCCCGGGATTGGAATGACTCCTTACACTCTCCTTTAAAACCCACATCCTTTCGTCTTTCCCTCTCCTTCCCTCTTTCCTGAAGAAGCAACCGTCGGTTGTGAAAGCTAGAAATTCTGTGTGTGTGTTTGTGTGTTTTATTTATTGTGCCTGTCTACCGGCGCTTTTCCGCTTGGTAAAAAACAAAGATTCCAAGACTTACCAAGCAGGAAAGCGAAGGTAGACAGGCACAATAAATAAAACACACAAACACACACACAGAATTTCTAGCTTTCGCAACCGACGGTTGCTTCTTCAGGAAAGAGGGAAGGAGAGGGAAAGACGAAAGGATGTGGGTTTTAAGGGAGAGGGTAAGGAGTCATTCCAATCCCGGGAGCGGAAAGGCTTACCTTAGGGGAAAAAAGGATAGGTACACACACACACACACACACACACACACACACACACACACACACACACACACACACACACACAAGCAGACATATTTAAAGGCCTTTAAATATGTCTGCTTGTGTCTGTATAAAGTGTTCTGTTTCAATCTCACTCTGTGTCATGTTGTTATGGTCAGCAAGCTGAAGCCTTTGTGTCCTATCTACATTCCACTAAAACCCCTGAAGATGACACCCTCTAAGCAAGTGTACCTTTCTTCCATATTGTGAAAACAGCTTTCTTCCTTCCAGCACCACTATGAACTTTATTTCATCCAGGTGTGTGATATCCTTGTCAATGTGTAAAATTCTTTGACGTTTCGGCCACTGTTGCAAATGGTCTACCTCAGAGTGTGTTTGCCGCTGAATGAGAGAAGTTTTGGTTCTTATGTACTGGTGGAAGAGGCTGTTATTGTAATGTGATAGGGTATTGAGAGTGAGAAGGAGGGATGTTAGTTGTCTTTATTGGTGTTTGAATTACTTCTTTTCATTGGTGGAAATACACATTCTTGATTGATGTTTGCTTAACTGCTTATTGCTGCTGTTCTGCAGTGCTCTTATTACTCATGGCAACAAGATGCTGGAAGTCAGTACCCATCCTCCCTATTCTTGTTGGCAGATCGGTTGGCTTTTCTATCACCTCTCTCTAATCTTCCTTGTGAAGGTAAGAAAGTGTTTCGTCAGTCTGTGGGCTTTTCGAAATTCTTCCTGTTTGCTACTCTCATCCTGATGTTCTGCCACTGCTGACTTTATACGTTGTCTTACCCAGATATATCTTTCATGTTCAGATATTCGTGTGCTGATCGGTCGCCCTGTCTTGCCTACACTAGTCCACACTTGCATCCAGTTTTGTAAACTCCAGCAGCATATGGCTTGTCAGTTGCATCTTTCATTGAGCCAAGAACATCTTTTATTCTGTAGCTGCTTCAGAGAAATCGGTTTGATACATGCTCAACAGAGCATATTGTCCACATGTTCATTTACCCTTTGAACACCCGGCAGCGGGCGATGTTTAGTTCTTTCTTCTGCACTTCCCTAGTGCCTTCATCCTTTGCATCTCTAGTTTCATCTGTAATTTTCATCTCATAACCATTGACTCCAGAAATGGTCCAGAGGTTTTGTAGTTAAGCCTTCAGATGTTCTTCAGGCTAATTCTGTGCACCCTCTTGGTTAAAATGTGCAGGATGGATTTCTTCTGTGTAGCGTGTTGTTGGGAGGAGTTATATAGGTACCTGACCATGCTGCTGGTTTTTTTACACTGCAGTGCCAGAGTAACTGGTGCAGGCATGCGTATTCAAATACAGAGATATGTAAACAGGCAGAATACAACACTGCAGTCGGGGGTGCATATATAAGACAAGAATTGTGTGGCACAGTTGTTAGATCAGTTACTACTGCTAGTCCAATGGCAGCTTATCAAGATTTAAGTGAGTTTTAATATGATGTTACAGTCAGTGCACGTGCATGGGACACAGCATCACCGAGGTAGCAGTGAAGTGGGTGTTTCCCCATATGACCACTTCATGAGTGTACCATGAATATCCGCAATCCAATAAAACATCAAATCTCCGACATCACTGCTGCTGCAAAAACATCCTGCAAGAATGTGACCAACGACAACTGAAGAGAATCATTCAACATGACAAAAGTGCAACGCTTCCACAAATTACTGCAGATTTCAGTGCTGGGCCATCAACAAGTGTGTCTGTGTATGTGCGGATGGATATGTGTGTGTGTGTGTGCGCGAGTGTACACCTGTCCTTTTTTTCCCCTAAGGGAAGTCTTTCCGCTCCCGGGATTGGAATGACTCCTTACCCTCTCCCTTAAAACCCACACCCTTTCATTTTTCCCTCTCCTTCCTTCCTTCCTGACGAAGCAACTGCCAGTTGCGAAAGCTCGTAATTCTGTGTGTGTGTGTTTGTGTGTTTTGTTCATATGCCTGTCTGCCGGCGCTTTCCCGCTTGGTAAGTCTTGGAATCTTTGTTTTTAATATATTTTTCCCATGTGGAAGTTTCTTTTAAAACACACACACACACACAGAATTTCGAGCTTTCGCAACCGGCGGCTGCTTCGTCAGGAAAGAGGGAAGGAAAAGGAAAGATGAAAGGATGTGGGTTTCAAGAGAGAGGGTAAGGAGTCATTTCAATCCCGGGAGCGAAAAGACTTACCTTATGGGGAAAAAAGGATAGGTATATACTCGCGCGCGCAACACACACACACACACACACACACACACACACACACACACACACACATCCACACATATACAAACACAAGCAGACATATTTAAAGGCAAAGAGTTTGGGCAGAGATGTCAGTAGAGGCGGAAGTGCAGAGGCAAAGATGATGTTGAATGACAGGTGAGGTATGAGTGGCGGCAACTTGAAATTAGCGGAGATTGAGGCCTGGTGGATAACGAGAAGAGAGGATATATTGAAGGGCAAGTTCCCCATCTCCGGAGTTCGGATAGGTTGGTGTTGGTGGGAAGTATCCAGATGACCCGGACGGTGTAACACTGTGGCAAGATGTGCTGGCCGTGCACCAAGGCATGTTTAGCCACAGGGTGATTCCCCACTCCACCAAGAGTGTCTTTCCGCCGTCCACCTAACCTTCATAACCTCTTGGTTCATCCCTATGAAATCCACAAACCACCTTCCCTACTCTCTGGCTCCTACCCTTGTAACCGCCCCCGGTGTAAAACCTGTCCTATGCACCCTCCCACCACCACCTACTCCAGTCCTGTAACCCGGAAGGTGTACACCATCAAAGGCAGAGCCACGTGTGAAAGCACCCACGTGATTTACCAACTGACCTGCCTACACTGTGATGCTTTCTATGTGGGAATGACCAGCAACAAACTGTCCATTCGCATTAATGGACACAGGCAGACAGTGTTTGTTGGTAATGAGGATAGGAAAGTACTTGGTTCCTTGCTCAGGATAACTGTTGTTACAATCTATGTAATTGGTTTGTGTGTTGATACACAAGGATGGTAGTACACTATCCGACTAAGCTTACAAAGTCGAACTCTGAAGTTCCATCAGTCACACACCCAATCAAATAGGACTTTCACATCCCCAAATAAGCATTTTGCAGCTGTACTTAAAAATGTTCCTTATAGCTTATTTCATAACCAGTTTCTAGCCTGGGAAACAAATCTCAAACAAAAACAGGAAAGAAGATTATGTTTCACCATCAACAATTGGGGCATTAGAGATGGAGCACAAGCTCAGATTTTCGAAGGATGGGGAAAGAAATCGGCTATGCCTCTCTGAGAGGAACCATTCCAGGATTCACCTAAAATAATATAGGGAAATTACAAGAAACCCAAATCTGGATGGTCAGATGGCAATTTGAACTGCCATTGTTCTGAATACAAACTCCCTGCACCACTTCAGTTGGTCACAATGCTCTATCCACACAAATTGTTCACCTTGAGTATGATTAGTTTTTCAAAGAATTTTATTTTCGCAAACTCAACATCAAACAACTAACATCCTCAATCACTGTAAAATGAACTATTTCATTATCAAATTGAATGGTGTCCTCTGGCATCATCAAACTTGAATTCACAAAACCCAAACAACTAAGAGTATCAGAGATACATGAAATGCTAAAGACTACTTGAAGGCATTTGCAGATTAATGTAAGCTATATACTCAAAAAGAAGCAGCTGTGGTCTTACTGCAAAAACCATAACTTCACCATTAGACAGAAAAATTAACGGAAACCACAGACAGCCTAAAGTAGGAACACCCAACAGGGACTTCAACCTCCTCCTGGATGACTTAAGAACTTTTTACATTCATTACACAATTACAATTATTATCAGTGTTATCTTGTTGTTGTTGCTTTAAGATACAAAACATCTTAGTTCATACATAAAATTAAGTGGTCAATTACCAGATGGAGATGAAGTTGATAATATTCAGAGTCTAATAGACTGGAGTAGAGGAATAGTCAAAAGCTTTTACTCTTTAATGAGTATGCTCAAGCTGCTTAAGTTAAATTTCCTTCGTCATATTACTATGATGAATAAAAAATAAAATGTGATCTACAGCTCATGCTGCATCCGCTACGATATCTTAATAATTCAGATGGCAAAAACACACACACACACACACACACACACACACACACACACACACACACACACACACACACACACCTACGCCCTTGCATGATGTTGGCTAGACTAACAGTGCCAATGCTATTTTTCAGCAGTTGAAAGAAACCACTGGCATTGTTAACTCTAGCCAGCACTCAATTAATTAATTGAATAAATAAATTGTTAAGTATATATCTGCTGCATACTTAACAAACAAGTGTAAGTGTATTCTTTCTTAATTATGTGGGCAATGGTTAAGTACGTATTCTTCACTGAATACAAACAAAAAAAAACCTCCAAACTGCTTATCACAGGCACCACTAATCATGTATGCATGATTCTAATTAATATAAAAGATTAAGTAATAACATTCACATAATTTGCCTGTCATGAACATTTTTAACTCTGTAAATTAGAAGTACACAGCATATGAAGTTCAATTTTTATAAAATGCATTGTTCTTACCAACTGGACTTCACCAAAGGCTCCTCTACCAATGACTTTAATAAGAGAAAAGTCATCTGTCTTCATACGTAACCTACAAATAGTGGCTGCCACAGAATCATCTAGAAGTATCAAAATTACACGAAAATTACAATTATTAAGCAGATAACTAAATAGCAAATACAATGTTATAGTAAACAAGTATATTTCCATTGTTGCTTAAAATGTAATAAACACAACCTGTAACGAAGCAGGTAGTATTTTCTGCCTAACATGTAAATATAACAAATCAACACACAAAACAATGGAATGAATCAACCTAACTGACCTAAAACATAATACTGCAATACACAGCAGCTGATCAATAGCTATAGACAAAACAATGGCAGATCTCAATAGGAAACTGTTGATATCTTGCTTCTCTATAAGAATTAGCTGGTAGGAAAAGAAATGAGAAATCCAATAAAGGAGCAAGAGACACGACTGAATAACAACATATGCACAATTTAAGACACAAATTCGTAAGGTTCACAACTGACTATGAATGAAAGCTAGAAATTCTTTAAATGTACACTAGGGTCATTCCATATCAAATCACCCAATAAAAAATAAATTTTACACCCACCTCCTTAGACTTTCATGAAATTTGGCTCAGATGGTTCTAATACCATCCTAACAAGACCTGCAAAATTTTTTTTGCTGTATCTCTTATAGTTTTTTTTATATAAATTTTTAAAGTTTTTATGTTTTGCGTTTTCCAAACCTTCAGAAATGGTAAATTTAATTTGTATTCAAAACTTTAAAATTGCTTACCTTAAAAACTCTTTTAGATAATATCATGAATTTTTGCAGCAAGTTTATTTATTATACATATTTGAAGATAAAAACGAAACTATTAAAATATATTAATATTTTCTATAAAAAAATATATATGCACTTTTTTTTAAGGGATGTTTTGTTTTATAAGAATTGCAATATCTAGAGTCTCAGACCTGATTGAATGCTCAAATTTGTTTTAATTTACTCTTAAACATATAGGCTACTTGATAAAACAAAAATAATGACTTTTTAACATGTTTATTAATCATAGTAGATTACATTAGAATCATGTATAAAGATAGTGTACTTACGACACTTATGTATAACCCAACAGATTGCTTGAAACATTGAATTTTTTGAGTAATTTTGTCTTTTTAATAAACATTAATGTTGATTCAAACTGTTTTTCCACTTCATCCAAGAGCTTTCAGTTCTTTTGATACAGTCTTTCTTTGAAGAAATACATTCTTCCAGTGTCACTTCATTGAGGTACATCTACTACAGTACATCTACTACACAGACTATGTGCTCCAAAGGCACTATGCAAGAATCTGCTCTTTCAGGAAAATAAAATGATGCAGCTGGTCCTGAAGGATGTAGAAATAGAATTTCTGCATCTTCTTCATAATTGAATATTGTTTTTACCAGTCCAAAGTGCCAGTTACTGTCATAATCTGCAACCACATAGCTATTTATGGATGGTTCAACAGGAACCCAATCAGAAGAAGAATGGAATGAAAAGACTAAGGAGGGTTTTACTCTATCTGTAGTCCTTCTAATTTCAAGGTTGATTGTTGGAAGTGGTTTGAAGTTATGAAAACTTCTTGTTCCAGGAATGGTTCGGGTTGCTGAAAAAGTTTTTCTAGTTTTAACCGTAGCAAATCAGCTTCTTTTTTGTCAATAAAGTGAAAATGAATGTTTTCAGTATTTTTTTCACAAAACTTGAACACATCAATTGCTGTCATTATTTGTTCTTCGCCTGAAAGCTGTAGGCTGGCTTTCCTTAAAATTCTTTTAATAGTTCCTCCTAGGCCATCACAAATTGACTTCCCATAACTTGTTGCAAAAAAAGAGTATTGGGCCTTTAAATTAATGTCTCTCAAGTGTTCAGTCAAATTTTTAAAACTGTTTCTATTTTTGTACTGCCCAGCACAACCATCTGTACAGTAGTGAACTGAGTCAATGTCAGTATGATGTAGTGACAGCCACTTTGTAATTTCTTTTTGTACAAATTTAACAAAACCAGTGTCATGTTCTTGGTCATCA
Source organism: Schistocerca gregaria (assembly GCF_023897955.1). Classification (NCBI taxonomy): domain Eukaryota; kingdom Metazoa; phylum Arthropoda; class Insecta; order Orthoptera; family Acrididae; genus Schistocerca; species Schistocerca gregaria. The sequence continues at coordinate 366,749,583 of NC_064924.1, forward strand.
CTAATAAAACAGCAGTTGGAAACAAAAACATTGTTTTCCTCATTTCTTAGAAAAACTCCAACTGGGTGCAGAGTACAGCCACCTCTATTCCCGTGGTAACTTTGGATCTCATTTTGTATAACAAACGAATAATTTTCACTAAAATCCGTCGCAATAATTGCTGTTTTGGGTGATGGGTTTTCTTTCAATCTTTTAAAGGCTGCTGACTGGGATTTTGCTATAAAGAAGTGCGGGGTGAGCTTTTCCAATGACCTAACCAATAAAGAAATGTAATCTTCAACACTGAGAGACTGATTGATCATTTTTGCCCTGTCTGTGTTAACCCACTGACTGTTTACAATTTCTTCACTTAGTTTTTCAGTTAAGTACTCAGTGCAGTATTTGCTGGACAGCTGTCGCAATGATGCAGCATGCAGTTTTGGTTTTCCGTGTTGCATACAAGCATCTTAATTAGGTCTTTATAAAATTCTGGTGGATACTGCATACACATACAGTGTGTGTGCTTGAAGCACCAGCAGGGATACACCATTTAGGTCTCAAGAAACAAAATTTTGAAAATCCTACTTCTACCTCGGCATTCTCCCATTTGAAAGAATAATAGAGTTCTCTCAAGTTACACAAAAAAAGTCTCTTTTGCATGTACACATTTTTTTGAACACTTACTTTGCCTTTTGTTCCAGGTAGCACTCTGGAACTTTCATATTTTTCATAAAAATCTGTTACAGGTCTTACTGTATTTTCAGACAGAGTTTTACCTTTTTTTGGACCAGGAGTTTCCAAAATACCCTTTTCAGATTTGAGCTTTCTAGCTTGTCGCACCATGTACTCACTTACATTAAATTCTTTCATCACTTTATTTCGACTCCAAGAATCTGGAGCCAAGGTCAGAATCTGGATTTTTCTAGACCTCCCAACAGATGAAATCTTCTCTTTCATAAGAGAAATCATTACATCAAAATCCTTTGCTTAATCAACCACACTTGCATCTTCTTCGTCATCATCAGAACTTGGTGCATCATATTTTAATGCTTTTGAAACCACCTTTTTTGCAGTCTTTTCAATACTGCTAACCTTCCTTTTAAAATAAGACCCTTTACTTTGTTCAGACAAACCACGAAGCTTTATCGGTGTTAAACCTAAATTATCAAGAGCAATGTTTGTTTGTACAAGGGCTTCATTTCTGGATTCCAATGATTCTAATTCAACCATGACTTCATCATCTGTTTCACTTTCATTGACTTCAACTCTTAATTTTTCCTCACAAAAGTTACGGCATGTTGAGCAAAGCTTTTGTCCAGGTTTTATGCTAATATTTTTTGTCAGTAATTGTTTAGAAAGATCCAACCCTACACTTCTCAACGATTTTTTGATGGCCTTTTTGTATTTTTTTAGTGGGTCTACACATGTTGTTTGATACTTTTCAAAAACATTTAAAAAGTAGTAGCTGCAGTGTGAACATATATTCTTAAATTCACACAGGTTAATTCCAGATCATAAGTGGATCAAATCTTTTTCTTCCTCACTCAATTCAGATACCGGTTGTAACTTTTTTGAAGGTGTGTAGGTTGTTTGGAAACAGACAGATTTTTTAAATAACCCTACGCTACAAGTTTGAATATCTGACATACTGATTTCACTTTTGGTCTGATTGCTGTTCTGGTTACTTTTATAGGATATTGGAAAAGAATCTCTGTAAACTAAGTAACACTACTTACTGAAAGTTCAAATAAACTTAATAAAATACTATCCAATCACTATTTAACACTGTAATAATTTTTTACTTCAAAACACAGGAGTAACAAAACAAAATCCAAGCATACATTGTTACTCCAAGAAGACAAAAACTTATTTTCGGTGTCTAAGACACTTGGTACTTTTTATTTTAAAAACATAATTATTATTATTTTAAAAACTAGATAACTATTAAACAGGTTAAAAAGCCAACATAATTTTTCTTTTATCTAATAGCCTATACAATTAAGAGTATTTTAAAACAAATTTGAGCTTTCTATCAGGTCTGAGACTAAATATTGCAGTTTTTGTAAAACTAAACATCCGTTAGCGACCAAAAAAAAACCTTTTACATTTTTTTTTCATTTGGAAGATTTTAACATGTCTTTATGGTATTTTTTTTAACATTTAGATATAATCACAAACTTATTCCAAAATTTCATACTGATATATTGAGTATTCTTTAATATACAATTTTTTTTAGTTGTGAGGACACCTTTAAGTTACGATTTCCGACTGCTGAAACAATGCCAAATCTAAAAACTTTAAAAATCCATTTAAAAAAAACTATAAGAGATTGAGCAAAAAAATTTTACAAGTGCTTTCAGGATGATAAAAGTAGTAATTGTACGAAGTTTCATCAAAATCTGACATGGTTGGTGTCAAGGCCTGGGTGACTTGACATGGAATGACCCACAAAGAACTTAAATTTTTCCAGCTTTGTGTAGCAATTTCTCATAATTTTCCTTCGCTAAAACCTTCAATCACCAAATTTAGTTCTGCATGTGTGAATTACAACTTAACAATATTCCACACCTCAGTTTCTGTCTCAAACCTCTACTGGCTTATATTCCATGACAGTCATGACAATTGCCACTCTGCAGCCTGCTGTCACTTATGTACATTATGAATGAAATACACGCAACACTGGAGTAATATTCTACAATATTTATTATTTGCTGCATGAACCAGTTTTCAGCTGTTACACCATCATCAGGTACAAAGCTAAGAATAACTGATGACGGCAGAACAGCCAAAAATTTGTTCCTGTAACAAATAATAAATGCTTTAGAATATTACACCAGTGTTGTGTGCTTCATTCATAATTAACAAAACATTCTACCACAAACTGATGGAACAGTGAATCCATGCAATTTTTTTACATTTTATTAAACTTATTAAATTAATGAACATCATTGATATGCTAAGCTAAGGTTAATATCTCACTCACACATTACCAAATGTATTTTATGCTTGAAAAGTTTAAAACTCAACAATAAAAAACAGAAATTACATCAGAATATTACTCACATCTATTCATATATGCTTCTATATTTTTCATTCGTTTGACAGCTGGGTGATCACAGTCCGAAACTAAGGCCTGAACTGTATCCTGAAATTAAATCAATGTAAACATGAAAGAAACTGTGTAAAGCAAAATGGAAAGAAACAGAAATTGGAATGAAAGGTAGCAAGAAACTTAAGAAGTAGTACAGAAGTAATTTAGGTACAAGGGGTGACTGTATGTAGACCTAATTAATAAAGGATTAAGAGTGAGAATCAGGCATCAGAGTTTAACAGAAGGCTTGAAGAATTAAACTTACCAACAAGCAGTCAACATTTGCAACACTACGAGGATCTTGAATCTCCTCTTCCAACTGACGCAGTCGTCGTTTGCGATCTTCATCTTGTATACAGTCCATTGTAGTGCTAAAATATGAAGTGAAGCATGAGTTCACAGATCACATTTTCACAAATTACAGCATCTTACACTAAGACCATGTATCAAAATATAATTAGAGCCACAAACTAGTTTATATAGATAATGTCAGTATATGTACGTAATATGCATCAAAATACTCATCAGAGGCTTGTCCATTATTGTATATACATTTCTGAACTTAATTTTGGTTTTAGTTTTGAGACGAAAAACCTGTTAAATATGCCAAAGCGTGTTTAAATACGAGACGAATGTAAACTCTAGGCTAAATTACAAGCTGTTTTGTCATAACAAGCTTTATCTGGCATTCACATTATCTACTCACCAAGCAGATGCAGAACACACACATTAAGACTGTTGCGATTGGCAAGCTTTCGGAGCCAGTGGCTCCTTCTTCAGGCAGAAGTGTTGAAGGGGAAGGATGAAAGGTGAAGGAAAAGGATTTGAGAGGTCTAGGAAAATGGGTAGATTTTGGGAAAGTCACCCAGAACCGCAGGTCAGAGGAGACTTACACCATTCAGGATGAAAAGCCCACATGGTGTGTCTCCCCTGACCTGTGGTTCTGGTAACTCTCCCAAAATCTACCCCCCCCCCCCTTTTCCTAGACCTCTCCAGTCCTTTTCCTTAACCCTTCTTCCTTTCTCTTCAACCTTTCTGCCTGAAGGAGGAGACAATGGCTCCGAAACCTTGCCAATCACAACAGCCTTTTACGTGTGTGTTCTGCAGCCACTTGGTGAGTAGATTTTTTTTGTCTATTCAGTTAAATAATTTTATTAATAACCGATTGTTTTTGTTGTTACAAAAGTTTAGTTTGCTCTACCTTGCCTACCGACTTCTGTAGATGTGTTATATTTATTGAACGAACTGCATTCCTTGCAGTAGAAAATTGGGTGTATTGTGCTCCCCCCCCCCCCCCCCCCCCCAAAGTTTACAGCAAGCCCATTCCAAAGACATTATTTGCATCATTTTCTATTGCAGCTTCTTTTACTGGATTAATAATGATGCTTGTATCATCAGCAAACAGTGTCAATTTAGCTTCTTGTTTCAGATAAGAAGGGAGGTCATTCACATAAGAACAGAAGGGGAGCCATGGTCAAAACCTGTGGAATATCTAATGTAATTTCATACCAATAAAATAGAAAGAAACTTCCACATGGGAAAAAGTCGAGGCAAAAGTGCAGAGGCAAAGATGATGTTGAATGACAGATGAGGTATGAGTGGCGGCAACTTGAAATTAGCGGAGATTGAGGCCTGGTGGATAACGAGAAGAGAGGATATATTGAAGGGCAAGTTCCCATCTCCGGAGTTTGGATAGGTTGGTGTTGGTGGGAAGTATGCAGATAGGCCAGACGGTGTAACACTGTGCCAAGATGTGCTGGCCGTGCACCAAGGCATGTTTAGCCAGAGGGTGATCCTCATTAACAACAAACACTGTCTGCCTATGTCCATTCATGCGAATGGACAGTTTGTTGCTGGTCATTCCCACATAGAAAGTGTCACAGTGTAGGCAGGTCAGTTGGTAAATCACGTGGGTGCTTTCACATGTGGCTCTGCCTTTGATCGTGTAATTTCATACCAGTTAGATGAAGAGGGAAACTTCCTTAAATCATTTAAACCATATACAGAAACTTTTTGCTTCCTGTTCTGCAAATATGACTTAAGCCACTCATATGCTGTTACATTTATACCATAGAATTGTAATTTCTGTAACTTAATATGGTTCACACAACCAAATGCTTTGGGCAAGTCACAGAAAATTCCTATTTGTGATATTTTACTATTTAAAGACTCTGTTATGTTGGCAGTGCAATTGCATACTGCTGTCTCTCACTTCCCTGATCATTTGTCAGAAGATTATCAAGATATGTGAAAACACTACAATAAACTGGAACTGCTCATTTTTATAGAATTCACACACTGTCAGAATAAAACATGGAAAGTACCTAATGTTGACTGTTGTGACCAAGTGCTGTCGAAACTGAAATCTAATAGACATTTTTACTTAAGTTGGTCTAACAGTCCCTGTTAAGCTATTCATCTATACAGTAGAAGGTGTTGCCTACCAAAAAGTGTTCCAAATTCTGGTTTAACTGTGCTTTACGTAAAACCAAGTTTTTAATGGTTGATGGCAATTTACTGAAAATGTGGACCCTTTTTGGAGAAAGGTAATTGATTTTAAGTCTCAATGTATATTGCTCTTATTTCTAGTATGGATATTACATATTGAGCTATTGGTTGGAAATAGAGACACATTATTTGCAACAAATTTCAATAAAGAATATATATACTGAGAAACAGTGGTTAGAATACTCATTTCCTTGAACAGGCTTCTATATGATGTTGTTGAACTAACACAACAAATGAGTCTTATTACACACTTTTGCCCTCTAAAAAACTTTCAATTGGTTTGACAAGTTACCCTCGAATATGATCCCATATGACATAATAGAATGAAAGTAAGCAAAGTATGGATGCAAGTTTTTTCATATTTCTCTCTCCTACAAATGACATCATTTGCATCGCAAATACAGACTTGTTTAGGCATGTCAGCAATTCTGTGGTATGCACTTCACAAGTGAATTTGTTATCAAGTTGTAACTGTCAGCCTCTTCTATCTGCAGATCTTCATACATTATACATGTGCTGGAAGCTAATGACTTACATGTTCCAAATACAGTGGGTCTTTCCAAAGTCTGATGATGGTGAATTAATTTTAAACTACTTATTAATGTAAGTGGAAGTTTGATTAGAGGTCCTTTCTAATTCTGTACTTTACCTGCTCTTTACTGCAATGTTGGTGTTATCTGCAAACAATATTATCATCTGGCAATGTAATATATGAGAGGTTATAAATGTACACAACAAAAAGCAACAGACCTAAAATGGAGCCTCCAGGAACAGCACATGTAATTAATTACCAATCAGGTGAAGATCGACTGATTACTCCACAGGCTTTTGCAATGTCACAGTTTGTTCCCTATTAGCTAAGAGTTGAAGCATTCAGCAGCACTGCCAGTGACACCATAATATTCTAATTTACTTAAGGGGACATGACCCTGAACGGGCAGCATTTATAGCATTATCTTCATCATCATAGTGCAACTGTTCTATAAATGAGAGATAGCTCAAAATTCTTACACACAATTAGGACCATTAGTCAAAGCTTTTCTCAAAAAATCATTGAGATAATTATTACATTTTGGTACTGACCACAATATTTATAATAGTATAAAAAACGGAACACTATTTCAGTGTGGTACCATTTTCTTTGGAACCACTGACTGCACAGTTTGGAAAAAGTCAGAGTACAGACATTACATAGGCCTAAGTGTTTTATGCCTCCAATTTTCTCCCCCGATGATGCTCTGTGAAAAAGACAAGTAATTTATTTTACTACAAGAAAAATATTTAAAAATGTAACTCAAATATCATCGACATCATCATCCTGTTATAAATTTTTCAAGAAATAATAGGTAAGGGAGGTAGTGGAGGACATTCTAAATATCTGTACCAATTGTTGAGAGTTTAACTTCAGTCATTTAGAAGAAAAGTGTGCCTGAATGATGAAAATTCAAGTTTTTGGTAAATCACAAAAGAAGATTTACAGTTTTATTAACTTACCAATATGCTCTTTTAGAACAGTCAAGCAGCCTACTCCAGTTGTCCTGTTTCCTTATCCTCCAAACTCTCTCTCTCTTCATTCTTTTCTTTATCCTTGACTCCTTGGTAGCAGAAGCAGCTTCTGCAGCTGTCTCTGTTTAAGTTGCTTATCAATAGCAGTTAGAGCTGAAGCCATATTCCAATCTGGATATTAGATTTCTTCATAACACTGATTCTTGAAATTGCACCATCACTGAATGTTATTATTGCATCCATTACACCAATCTTCAGCACTGTCAGACCAACAAATACAGTTTTGGGCATTCTCTCCCATTTATAGCTGTTGAAGCTTTCATTTGCATTCTGAGAGACCATGCATACATTTCCTAAGTAGATTTTAATTTGCCAGATCCCTATATATTGGCCTAATTGCCTCCATTACAGCAAATGGTAAGGGATACTTGTGGGTATATTGTAAGCCTGTAGCACTGCTCAACCAGTACTTGAACACTTTGGACACAAACTATGCTGTGGGATTTCATCTGTTGACACATTGTGAAACCATGTTGCCCAAACAGTGCGGCCCATATTTTCCAAATCTCCTACGTTTCTCCTTATTGCTAGTCCATAATATTGAGTCAAAGAATCAATTTCACTTTTTGTAAGACGATCTGGACCACCTATGTGTTTTCTGTCTAAGAGTTTTTTTCCGCTGGAGTCTTTACACAATTTTCTCAGACGAGCTCCCATTCTTTTTTGTACATGCCCAAGACATTCAAGCTTTTCTATCAGAGTTTCCCCATATGGTCTGTCATCTACAACAGTAGTGTGTCCTTTACAGTCTCCATCCCCAATGTAGCCTATATACCTCACACCACAACTGACCTCTAATCTTCTAAAACTGTTTAGAACTCCTTTTGTTTCCATGTTTTCACTTGGGCCATCAACGTTCTTTACACAAACATGGGTGTCAATAAATTTACTTGAAATACGTTTCAATAAATGTAGCAGTTACAATTCCATTCAGAGAAGTATGAGCTCTCTTCTGCAAAGATTGAGCAAATGCTGTTACAATGTCTGTATTCTCAGACAAGGCTACTGCTTCTTCTGCTGCTCTATTCACTGATGTTCACTTGCAGCACATAAAGCCTTATGTATTTATTCATTGTATCTCTCAACCCTCATTGGAGGTGGAGGCAAATCCATCACTGCATAAACGGTCTGGGCAGCTCTCCTTCCCCTTCCAATACTTCGCATTGCATATGCAAGCTAAACATTTACACCGTAATGTCGACTATCAGTTACTGGCGATGTCATAGTATCACTGTGCATCTTACACGAGTTACAGGCAATCATTAACCAACTTGAAAGACCCTTCCTTGCTGAAATGTCCTCAGAAATGTCAATACTATCTTCACAATTGCAGTACTTACATTTCACAACACTCTTCAAAAGTCTTGACAGCATACTTAGGTTCACAATAACATTTCCGTCATTATTGCTGCTCACAAATCTACTAGGTTTGTTAATATACATTCAGAAACCGAAAGTTTATGTCCAGAAGCACTGCCTGTAGACACTGTTTCCGCAGGTGACTATTGAGGCAACTAATGTGTGTTATTTGGTTGTGTTTGGAACTGGTTGCTGCGAAATTTTCGTTTGGGGCTAAATTTCTTTACTCTTGGCATTTGTAGCACAGGAAACATGCACACAGAAACGAAACAAAACAAAACACAATAACTACATAACCACACGTGTATGAAATTCTGAAATTGTATATTCTCAGATCTTTGTTAACATTAGAACCATAGCCTTCTAGACATGTCTATACTTTGGTTCCAGGAGTCACTGCCTTCTAGAATACACCTGTGTTAACGATCCATAACTAACGATGGAAAAAATGGAAGAACAAAATAATGCATCACGTATTCTGATGTAATTCAAACTGACAGGTGGGCGTGGCCACTGTGCAACATTATGTTCAACCTCAATTTTAGAACGAACGGAAAATGATAATGCCCATAAACTATACATTTTTTATATCAGCATGAAATGCTCTTTTCTATGGATCAAGAATACTTTTTTCAAATTTTTAGTCATTTTCATGAGCATGTCCCCTTAACAGAATGCTGTGATTCACACAGTCAAAGGCTTTTGACAAGTCACAGAAAATGCCAGTAGACTTTATTATCTAATGAATTAAGTAAATTCTCACTGTACGTGTAAATTCTCTGTATCGGAATCCTTAAGGAACCCAAACTGTGACTTGGGCAATATATTATGTGGAGTCAGATGCTTAAGAAGACACTTGGATACAACCTTTTCATATATTTTTGAAAAATCCAGCAAAAGGGATGTTTGATGCTATTTCTCTATCCCCCTTCTTGTAAAGAGGCTTAGCTTCAACATATTTTAACCAGTCTGGAAATGTTCTGCTGATAAGAGATTAATTACACAAATAACTTAAGATAGAACTCAACTCACATGAACACTGTTTGACTAACTTTGTTGATAAGCTATCATAACCACTTGAATCCATTATGATTTTAAGGACTTTATCATGGATGCTACTTCTTTGGGAGAAGTGAGTGTCATTTCCATTTCACTTAAGTTAGTTACTAGACATTGGTCTCAAACATTCCATTGCACTGTTTACTGAACCTGAAAACCCCAGGCTGCCAGTAACAGAAATAAAGTACTTGTTTAAGAGGTCTGTAACACTACATGCACTTATTACCAATGCCACATTTATTTTTAAAGCTATCTATTCCTCTCCCTTTCAGGTCCCAGCTGTCTCTGTCTTCACTATACCCAACACGGTTTTTATTATGTAATGTAATTATCTTTTTCTCATAATGAGGCTGCTTAGATTTCTGGATTACTTGTGTCAATATTTTGCAGTTGTCTTTGTCATGCATTACAATGATAACATCAGAGCTGTTTCTAGATAATAGATAGTTTTCTTTTTGTCCCATACAATAGGTTTATTCCTTGTGTAGTCCATGATTTATTTTTGACTTCTGTTTGAATTGAGTTACCTTTAGCAGGCAACTATTTTCAAATGTGAAAGTAACTTTATTAATTAATGTTCTGTATTTTCCACTTCAGTCAGAAGTATTGGCACCACCTATCCCATTCATGTGTATGAGTTATCTTAAAAAATTCTCGATTTCTGACTGATTTATCATCCTCCTGTACTCATCTTTAATAGATTTTATATCCTGACAAGTTTCAACATTTAACATAACATGCTGCATGTCATGATCAAATGACCAATTTACCACTGGGTTTGTAACATTGTTTCCCTAAATTTGTCGACAAAGATGATATAAATAGCAGTCTCAGAGCATTTACAGCTTTTATATAACCTAGTTGCAAAGATCACAGTAGGAATTACATTGAGTAACACTGTTACAGACAACTCTTTCCCATTATCACTGACAATAAAGTCCTAAACTTTCACTCTTCCTTCAGGTCCATCAGAAGGAGAGCACAGTTTGCATTTACCTACGACAGCAGCAAACATCTGCTTTTGACAAAACCATTTCATCGCGACATGCATGTCAACAAGCTTGATTTGTACAGGCAAAAACCTAAAATTTTAACAATTGAGCATTTATCAACTTTTGAAGAAAAGCTACGCGATTAAAAGTGTACAGGTATTCAAAAGGGAACTAAAAACCATTCCTTATGGAACAAACTTTTTATAAAATAAATGAAGTCTTTTAGGCATCTTATACTGGAAGAGTAGAGGAAACCAGTTGGGTATAAACACTCTTAAAAGAAAAAATGTGGTACTTTTACTTTTGTCATGAAGTCACAATTTTGTATTTTAACTTAAAAGATGATGATAAAATGAAATTCATTTATGTCATTATTCTACAATGTGTACTTTCAATCATTCTACTATATTAACCATCCATAAAACTTACACTGGCCAGTAAACTGCTGGTTGTTAGATTACATGCAACCAATTGCTCATAGGATAAAAGTAAAATCATAGGCTATATACGATATATAAAATGTTCACAGAATACTGTATTATTTCATTTGGCTTGCCCAGTATCACTAGTATGTAATCAACAGGATCAAATAAAAATTAAATGAGTTCAAGACAGAAACGTGCTACATATACTATGTCAATGAAACACTGATATGACATTGTTCATATGTTTCATCAACAGTGAATTATCACAGCAGAAAGTGAACCATATCCAGTGAATTAGATTAGTAACAAATTTTTTTATCTGGTTGTGTTTTCATCAATTATTATGTGTCTATTTTAAAATTATGTGTGTGCTCAATTTGTAATTGACCCTGCAACTGAAAGTGTATTGATGTACCCAGTATTACTCAACACAGTGATCAAAGAGTGAACATTAAAAAAAAATCACAATTTATGGGACAGCTGCTGATTATCTGATCCCTCCCTATGTGACATACAGAGATGAGCATAATCAAAAGTTCACAAAACTAAATGGCCCCAACGGCTGGCCTTGCAACTAACCATACTGTCATGCTGATGTCCAATAAAGTCATACTGAACATAATTGAATTGATATGGCAACATTTACAAACTGGTTTGAATCCATCTTCCCTCCAACATGTAAAGTGTCTGGAAGGTATTTAAGTTCTTCTACAGACGGTTTCCTACCTTACAATAGTCCAGTAGTTCTCGGGCTCTGTAGTGTTTATGATACAGAATTAACTACCATGCCACCAATTCCAAAAAAAACTATATAAACCTTTCAACATTAATGTCTTTAGACCTATTCAAATGGCATGGGGGAGATTATTAAACATGTACAGAGCTATATACAGGAAATCTGGACTATTAAAAAAAAAAAAAAAAAAAAAAAAAAAAAAAAAAAAAAAATCTTGCCTCTTGTCTAAAACCCTGAAAAACATGCATGAAATTTCTTCAGAAGTGTCAGCGCAAAATTACTGGTAAGTGCAATCTTATTGCTAGTTTTGCAGCCTGAGGTTTAGTGTAATTTATAGTTATAAACATTTCACCTTCTATGATTTATAATTTTTAATGCTGTCAATTCAACAAAATTTAAATAAAATATCTAGAATTATTTAGTATAATTAGTGCCAAATTCTTTTAAAAAAAGACCTTGCTTTCTTCTTGGCTTAAACACAAGCCCAGTCATGTAGTTATGGATAATGTAATCTGAATGACAGGCTGATTTGATGTCTCCTACACACAGAAAGATTTTCTTGATTTTCAAGGATCGCTAAGTTATTGGGCCTACAACAAATTCTGGAACCGAATAGTGCTTCACTTTTGACCATTCTGATTGCCCGACACTGCAGACACACAGACAGACATCAAGATGGAAAAGGAATACAAGTACACTTAAAATTTTAGTTTTGAAATATAACCACACAATATCTTGGGAATACAATGCAAATGACTACAACTTCAAATCATAAACACACACTAGGATTTATAAATAGCCAATACTGAACAACAGGAAATGAGGTTTTAGTTCCAGACTTTAACACTGCTGTGGTCTTTCATAAGCAGTTTGTGAAAACGCTTAAGGCACAATAAAATTACACATGGATGGTAAGAGGATAGAGCTGCTGGTTAACTGCAGACGGGACAATACAATCTGATTAACACAGGGCAAAAAGTAAGAGTTATACGCAGTAACCATCGCGTATTATTCTCCCCTCCGACGTATAGGCCCTACAGGACATTCGACAAATCTCATCCCTGGAACACTACTACGTTTATATTGAATTCGTTTCAAGCAGTCGTGATATACAAAACGGAATGAGCGTCTGTATTTAGTAAAACACCTCTGTGTTAACTGCGCTGGAAAAATTAGACGCACAACGTGAAAGTTAACATATAGCTAGTGTTTGTCCACAACATTTCTCTACCTACAACGTAAATGTATCGGTAAACATATTTACAATCTATCATACGGAAGAAATGCTGCTGCTGATGCAAAACATAAAATGTGCAAAATTTCCAGTTTTCTACTTCAACACTAACCTTAAACAGCTGTCGTTCCTTTAATAAATAAAGTGCCTTTTCTTACACCACTTGTCTCTGGTTGCAGGGTGTTATCCAAGAGATGCACTGCTGTCTTTCGCTGTTCTTTCGTTTTACTGATTTCGTGCGCCTTCTCAGCGTCATAACCTCAATAACATTCATTCTACAATAAACACTTCACTAAAAAACATCACACCTTATTTTAAGAACTGCATACTTGACACCGATCACAGTAAGTCACAAACCACTGGCACCTGGAAAATAAACTAACGTCTCGAAAATAACTGTCCGTTCTTGAAACAAAATAACTGCTCCTGCCCACAACCGTCATTACAAAAATGACAGCTGTTCTCGTCGTAACACAATAAAAATCTTGTGTAACTTCGTAAGATCCTCCATTCTAAACAGAACTACATAACGAAGGTTCGCCACAATTTCACTTTCCATAACTGTCTGTGCTACAACATTGATACGTTAAACAACAGCAAAATGTCATACATAAAAATAAATTCATTTTCCAAGTATCTTTTTTTCCGTTTACCAAAGATGTAAATTATTTCAATCTTTGCTTCCCAAACGGAATCTGCAAAGATGAAACTCTAGCCTACCAAAGGCGTGTCGTAGCAATTTGTGACCAGCTCCATTGTGCCCCGGCCGCGTTTTCACATAGCTCTCAGAAAAAGGAAGTACAAGATATGAGAGATATCAAGAAAATGAAAGACAACCATCTGCCACTTTTAGTTAAGCTTTGCTGTAGTCCAAATAAACAGACAGTGAAACATGCTGACAGGAAATCAGAGAACATTTGCTTAATGACAAGAAGACTTGATGAGAAGTGACATGGTCCCTTTGAAGTGATCAGTGATCCAAATTTTGTCAATATTTGAAAATCACAATAGCCTACAATCGCAAGTATTTGTTTACAAATAATGCGATCATAGTGTTCTGGTTTCTACATGTTGGCAGTAAATCTCGGCTTGTATACTTATGATAATCTTTAACTCTATGTTTCATCGTCGTGTTATGATTTATGTCATTTAGTGTCGCACAAAAATTAAAAAGGTTTAGTTAAAGAGTGGAAACAATGTTCATACAAAAAGAGAAACTAATGGAATATCATGTTGCTGTGATAGAGTACAGATACTACAATAGTCAGTCAATCGTTCACTATATATTACTGGGTCGTCAGGTACTCGTATAATGTAAACGCCAGAGTAAAAAATAAAATATTTATTGGTGTCTCGGCATAGTGAGATTATTCAGGAAAGACAACATGCCATTCTGTGTATATACGACTGTATTGCAGTTATAAACGCAATGTCTTCTGGACCATACATACATATACAGAGGGGGTTCAGAAAAATGTAGACTCTCTTCGTAACAAAATGACATGTCGCAATTTCGTGAGGTAGCGTAGTTCACTGCTTTCTCAACAGATCTCGGCACGCGTTTTCTAGCAGATGACAGTCCACCAATGACTGAAGCAATATCGTCGTTTGAGCAACGCAAGACAACATTGAAGTGGTACTGGAAGTACAACAAAGTGATGCAGGTACAATGGCAATGGCATACTGTGTGCGGAAACCAGCCATCAACATGTACAACAATTTATCATATTCGAGATAAATTTGAAGCCAACGGGACTGTTCAGATCTGGCAGAAAAAAAATATCGACAAGTCGAGATTCCAACGCTGCTGTGTTGCAAAATTTTATTAGAACCTCAAAAATCTGTGAAGCAGGGTGAATGTGAAAGTGTACAACAGATTCTGAAGACTGCGAAGTGGACAGTGTACACTCCAATATCGATGTACACTACGACCGAGGACGACACAGATCGAAGGATGGATTACTGCGAGTGGCTTGAAGGTATGTTTCACGAAGATGAACAGTTTGTAGCAATGGTTATCTTGTCTGATGAGACACAATTCAAGCCGAATTGTACTGTAAAATGCCACAAATTCGTATACTATCCTGAAAATCGTCGTGTTCACATGGAAAACATATTGATCTACATGATGCGTGGTGTGGTGTGTCATCACCTGGTTTGATTGACTCATTCCTCTTTGAAGTTACCCCAACTAGTGGGATGTATCTTCATATGCTGCAAACATCGATTTTATCTGCCATCTCAGAGATGTTTTTGTAATGAAAGATTTTACCTACAAGATGGTGCTCTGCCTCACTACCGAAGAGATGTGAGAGCCTACTTGTATAAAAATATATCTCGTCGATGGATAGGTCAAAGGGGAGCTGTTGAGTACCACCATGGTCTTCAGACCTTACATCTCTTAACTAATAACCTGAGGGGGACACTGAAAAATGGAGTTTATCAATAGAAACGAGCTACACTGAGTGACCTATGAGAAACCATCGAGGCATCCTATGCCTCAACTCTGACAGCTGAAGTTCGGTCAACAGTTCAGTGGAATCGACGTTGCTTGGCTGCTAATGGGTGTCGCTTTGAACAAGGAACTTTGAAAAGGCATTTCAAAAAGTATGCATATATGTATCAATATCTCACAAAAAACAGATGGATAACATCTGGTATTAAGAAGTCCTCCCAAACACATAACACCTCAGTTCCATGAAAAAGATTCGCAATAATCCAGAAGTCTTAAATTTCTATCATAGATACAAAAAGATATATAGGAAGGTTCTCATTGCTGCAAAAAGTCATTTAATGACAAAATAATGTATAATGAAGAGAGTAAAAGCAAAGCAGTTTGGGATGTTATAAAAAGGAAACAGGGAGAGGCAAATAAAAGCAGAATAACATACTGCTAAGGGAGGGGGAGAAAGTAATAAACGACCCACAGCAGTTGTCAAACTATGTAAACGAGCATTTTTCAAGTATTGCAGAAAAGTTACAACAAAAATTCCCCCAAAGTATAACACCTGTAAATAATGTTGCACTAAGTACAATGATGTTACTTCCAACCACAGAGAATGAAGTCAGTAAAACAATTCCAAAACTAAAAAACAAAAAGTCAGTAGGTCAGTAGACTTAGATGAAGTACCAATGTGTGTACTGCAATAATGCATAACGATTATACAAGGCCCCTTAACAAATATAATAACAATCCTTCACATCTGGGACATTTACAGAGCAGCTTAAACAGGCAAGAGTTGTACCTTTGCTTAATAAATGTAATGCAGAAGACATAGAAAATTACCAACCCATTTCCCTGCTGTCAGCATTCTCAAAAATAATAGAAGCAATTATGAAAGACAGATTAATGAATTACGTGAATAAATGCAATATTTTAAGCGAATCACAGTTTGGTTTCTGAAGTGGCAAAAATACAGAGTCAGCCATAGCAAAATTCACAAAAGTTTTACTTGATGCCCTTGATAAAGATGAGTGTGTGACAGGCTTGTTTTTGGATCTTTCAAAGGCGTGTAATACAATCGAGCACAAGATTCTATTAAATAAATTAGATGCATTAGGAATAAGAGGGGTAGCTAAAGACTGGTTTCGATCATGCCTAGCAGATAGGGTACAAAGAGTAGAGATACCACATACTTCAAATAGAGCTAAACATTTTCTAAAGCACTTATCAGAACCAAAATACATTAATATAGGGGTTCCGCAAGGTAGCATATTAGGACCAATACTATTCCTGATATACAGCAATGATTTTCCCAGTAGTGTTACTCATGGTGAACAAATAGTCTTCGCTGATGACAGCAATATTATAGTCACTGAGAAAACAAGAGAACTCCTTGCCGAGAAAGCAAATTAAACTCTCAAGGAAGTTTGTGATTGGTCAATAAGTAATAAACTGACATTAAACATAAAGAAAACTAATACCATGAATTTCAGTTTGAAGAGAAAAAGTGACAACGTTAAATTAAATGTAGATGGCACCTCTATAGACTGTGTAACAAATGCAAAATTTCTAGGAATTAATATTGATTCTCAGTTGAAGTGGTGTGAACACACAAAAGTACTTGCAAACAGAATGTCATCAGCATATTATGCCCTTAGAATCATCAGTGTGTACCATGTAGTGTCTTTTAGTTACATATTACTCATATGTACACTCAATTCTTAGCTATGGAAGTCTTTTTTTGGGGAACAAAATATGAACACAATTTTCAAACTGCAGAAAAGAGTATAATAATATTCATTGCAAAGTTATGTTCAGAACACTGGGGATTTTGACTGCTCCATGTGAATACATTTACCAGTCAGTTGTACACATCAAAAATAACATTGGTAATTACTGCACAAACAGCTCTGTCCATGACGATTCAACAAGAGATAGACTCAACTTACATTTACCAAGAAAAAATAAACATAAAACTCAAAACAGAATTTTCTACCAAAGAATAAAACTGTACAATAAATTACCAAAAGAGATTAAAGAAATTGCCAAAATACACTTACTTAAGAAGACAGCTAAGAAGTACCTGTTGTGCAATACATTTTATGTTTTGAAGGAGTAGGGGTTTGATAAAGAATGTTATACAAATAAATAATAATAATAATAATAATAATAATGATTATAAAATATCCAACATTTTGCATTACACCTTCACTTTATGTTTTTTCCCTTCTTTTTTTCCTTTCTAGAAATGCTTACCCCCAAGCTTTGTGTAGCACAGCACTAAAACCTCTTCCTCTTTCTGAGCTCAACATCTCACACATTCTGGAGGGATGCTGACTCAGCTTTTCAGGATAGCAAATGGGAAGCTGTGGTACAGAAAACGGTCCAGATTTCACTAGTCTGTGTGTGTGTGTGTGTGTGTGTGTGTGTGTGTGTGTGTGTGTGTGTGTGGTGTGTGTGTGTAGTGAGTGAAGTGTTATGAAATAATGTGTTTATAGTGTGTGCAGTGATTGATAGTAGGATATGAGTGAACAATGTGGCATTACATTATTTAATAAGTTATTTGTAAAAAAAAGTATTGTATACTCTAGCTAGAAGTCTGTAAATATATGTGTATACGAATTAGCTTATTTTAAATTGATCTAAATTTGTAAATACTTTGACCTGTCCTATATCCTTGTAAAAAGAGATCTACAGATAAATAAAGCTACTATTACTATTACACAGAATAACAAGTTTGCTTGACTGATAACCATCCCCCCCCCCCCTCAGCTCCCCCCCCCCCTGCAATGCAAGAATTGTAACAGTATGTCATTTTTTTCCATTAGTATTGACTATCAAAGAGAGTCCACATTTTTCTAGACCCCTATGTATTTATTCATCCAATGTGCTTCATATATCCCATTAAAAGAATAGGACACCCTGTGATATGGACCAAATCGACATAACGTTTAACAAATGACAGCAAAACAATCGATAGTTAATCGATATACTTGTTGTTGTTGTTGTTGTGGTCTTCAGTCCTGAGACTGGTTTGATGCAGCTCTCCATGCTACTCTATCCTGTGCAAGCTTCTTCATCTCCCAGTACCTACTGCAACCTACATCCTTCTGAATCTGCTTAGTGTACTCATCTCTCGGTCTCCCTCTACGATTTTTACCCTCCACACTGCCCTCCAATGCTAAATTTGTGATCCCTTGATGCCTCAAAACATGTCCTACCAACCGATCCCTTCTTCTAGTCAAGTTGTGCCACAAACTTCTCTTCTCCCCAATCCTATTCAATACCTCCTCATTAGTTACGTGATCTGTCCACCTTATCTTCAGTATTCTTCTGTAGCACCACATTTCGAAAGCTTCTATTCTCTTCTTGTCCAAACTAGTTATCGTCCATGTTTCACTTCCATACATGGCTCCACTGCAAACAAATATTTTCAGAAATGACTTCCTGACACTTAAATCTATATTCGATGTTAACAAATTTCTCTTCTTCAGAAACGCTTTCCTTGCAATTGCCAGTCTACATTTTATATCCTCTCTACTTCGACCATCATCAGTTATTTTACTTCCTAAATAGCAAAACTCCTTTACTACTTTAAGTGTCTCATTTTCTAATCTAATTCCCTCAGCATCACCCGATTTAATTGGACTACATTCCATTATCCTCGTTTTGCTTTTGTTGATGTTCATCTTATATCCTCCTTTCAAGACACTGTCCATTCCGTTCAACTGCTCTTCCAAGTCCTTTGCCGTCTCTGACAGAATTACAATGTCATCGGCGAACCTCAAAGTTTTTACTTCGTCTCCATGAATTTTAATACCTACTCCAAATTTTTCTTTTGTTTCCTTTACTGCTTGCTCAATATACAGATTGAATAACATCGGGGAGAGACTACAACCCTGTCTCACTCCCTTCCCAACCACTGCTTCCCTTTCATGCCCCTCGACTCTTATGACTGCCATCTGGTTTCTGTACAAATTGTAAATAGCCTTTCGCTCCCTGTATTTTACCCCTGCTACCTTTAGAATTTGAAAAAGAGTATTCCAGTCAATACTTATCTAAACAAAAAACTATCGCTATACTGCTCCATGTTAATCATACAAATCAAAACAATATGAAATTTAGTAAATAAGAATAAACAAAAGTCATTATAAAAATTTAGCATATAACCACTAATATTACGAACATAATACTTAGCAACACGTTTTGGGAGCCAAATTTCCATCATATGGCTGTCTAATTTAGTTCTACAAAATCATGCACTTCAAAAGCACACAAGGTCAAATTACAGAAACAAATTAAATTATTTGGACATTTATTTTGAACTTGTGTGCTTTTTAACTACATGTTTGTATAGGATTAACAGCCAGATGATGGGAGCTTGAGTCCTGAAACGTGTTGTGAGGAATCTGTCCCTAACATTAGTTGTTATATCCTAAAATCTCTGTAACAATTATCCTTACAATCACAACGTCCAGTCTTTTAGATGGGTATTATTACAACAAACAAAAATGTTAGTGATAAAGATGACATTGTTTTAAAAGATGGTCGGACAGTGTTACTTACAAGGGAATGGTCAGACTTGTCATGTCTAAACCTGTGTGGCTTCTTTTACCACTGTGAGTCAACATTGCAAGAAGTCTGTATGCAGAATTTTAGCTGCTGATATGATCTGGAAGTCTGTAAACAATTTTATGAAGTTAGACATTATTGTTGCATGGTTTCCGCGCTTATAACTGTACAACCCTGTCCTCTCTTTACGTTATACCAACGCCATCTAGGGACAAGGTGGCGTTAGCTACGCGCCGCTCTCTTGCCACAGCAGTGAGAGAGCTGATTCCCCCAGTGAAAGCGATCGTATGATAATTAAACATTCGTTGACAAATGTGGCTGATATTTTACCTACAACATTCATTCCAAATAGCTATTAAATAGACACAAATGAACATTATGTTTAGAACGCGTCTAAATTTTATTTCTTGTAATTACCGCAAAAATGCGGAATATTGATACACTGTTCAAAACATAGGTTTTTTTGTGCACCAAGAACATACAAGCAAAGACGACATATGACAGCCCTGCGAATCACAGACGTTGTTAGATGTCCGTAGACAAAACTGGGCTGGTGTTAGGAATGAATCAGACCAAGTATCAGTATATTTCGAGGAGTGCCACGCATATTTAATCAAATTCTGAAACCATGAGAAAGAAAATTGATAGTGTACTACTAATTGCAGCTTGAGAATATTGTCACGGTGATAGACAGGAAATTGCAGTGATCTGCACACAATAATATTCTCTGTTAGTTTTCTGTAAAATGCCTTCCACTGAAGGAAAAATTCTCTGTCTAAAGGTTGAATTACCTTCGTCGTGCAGGGTGGAATCTGAAGTATCTCTACTTCCTTGTCAGGGTGGGCTCTAAATACAGCTCTTAATGAATCATACCTTTTATGACCTGACCACGAATCTAGAAGGAGAAGAGATTTGTTCCCGCAGAACGGAAGAAAAGCATGACGCATGAAAAGTGTAACGTTTTCATTTCCCATTTTTCCAGACATTGATGAGTTTACCACAAGATTGTTTGCGTAGAACATTGTTCTTTTGACACGTCGTCCAAAACGTCCAGTTGGGTCTTGAAGACACACATATAGTTTAGGCAGCAATGAACCACCCAGACTAATTATGGGCATTATAGTGTATGAATAGGTGAGTGTAGTCGGGGACAGCGCAATAACCTCAATATGTTTTTCCCCTTTGAATGAAAGTGTTCTTTTCGCAAGCATTTCTTTTTGAAAACCTGACTGATCTGCATTCTACACGCACGATTCACTAAAACGAGCGATCTTATTTTTTGCATCCGTAAGAAAAGTTTCTATCATTTCGATTTGTGTCACTTCAATTTCCGAACTGTTTCTCGTTACAAATTTTGTTATTTTTCTTGCCACACTTTTGTGTTATCTTTTGAAGCGACTAAACCAACTTTGATAAGCTGTAAATTCTTTAGCGCCTATCGCGTTGGCAATCTCTAACGCCCAATCACGCAAAGTTGTGTCGCTGACTGTTGTCTGGCATAGGTAAATAGCTCAAAAAGTCGCGGATTTATCTCCGTCGTAATTTCCAGTCCACTCTTACGTCGCCCAGCGGCTTCCTTTTTCCATCTATAGAATTCATATTCAGTACGGACAAAGCGATACTTATTTTGAACAGTACTGACAACATAGGCGTTTCTTACCACTTTCGTTCAACCAATACGTCACCGCTTTTTCTTTGTCTGATAAGGTAACTGTAGTTGCTGATGTTACTTTCGGAGATAATTGATGATGGTACGTGGCACTATCACTCGAAGAGTCTTCATGAGTGCAACTTTCGTCGGTGTCTTCTCCATCTGTAGATTCACAGTCTGCAATATCGAGTGTTTCAGTTGTTTCTAGCCACGTGTCTGCGCCATTTACATGCTCGACTAGAAGTTGGTCGCACAACACATAGTCTTCACGCGTGTTTTCTGTTGATTGCTTCATTTGGCGTCTGTAGTATATCTCCATGGCAAGCAGAAAAACATGTACAGGGTTCGCCATCACCTGTGAGGGGAAATTGAACGTTCACGGTAAAGTGGCTTGCGGAGTATAGACAAACATGTACAGAACATCTTTCACATCTCTAACCACTTTCAGGACAGTATGCTTGGAAATACGTACCAGAAATTAAAAGAACGTGCATGCCACAGAAACGAATATTCGTTTCTCATTTCCACCAAAATCGTGCAACGATATTCCTCTTTAGTGAACGCCGCGATAAGACGGCAGCACTTCCCAACCATGCGCACAACGCTCGCGACTCGCCATTTCCAGGTGTGGCCAGCCGTCACTGCAAGAGCCAAGCACGAAACACAGCCATGTTCGTGATTTTTTTTAGGTGACTTCCAGTTCATGTCAGCAACTACAATTTTGCATACGGACCTTTTGCACAGTTTAATAACAGTGCTAAAAAAGCAATATACGTTTCGGCATGACAAGTCTGAGCATTCCCTTGTTACAAACCTAACTCTAACAAAGTACATAAATGACTACTGCAGAAATACTCCAACCAGGATTTGTAGTGAGTGCTTTAGGGTCAGTAAAACCTCGGTTCCTGGAGAACAAAGTATTAAGTAAACATTGCTAAGCCGCACAAACAAATTATGAGTTCTTAGAGTCACATAAACAGTGAAGAATAAAATATCTTCAAACATTGGCTACCTGTCTCAATCATAACTTAATGTGCTAGTTTTGAGTTAAATTGAACTGCTTTCTTTGCCTGTAAAAAACTATTATGTTGTATAAGACATCATCTGAACATACATAATTAAACAAATGGTTATACAAATGGTTAACATGTATAAATATTATTACAAAGATATTGTTTCTCTCGTACTTATTACATAATTAATTTTGTCAAACACAGTACTTAGACCATAAATTAGATGGCATGCAATAAGTTAAACTTTCGTTTGTTCACGATCTCATTTATATTAAAAGTTCATCATTTTTCATTTGTGCTATAAGATGCTTTTTCTTTCAACCATGTCTCTATCACCACTTTAAATTTATTGTCAGGTTATGCCCTTGTGTCATATGGTGCATAGTTGAAAATATTTTGCCCGTATGTATAAAATTTTTCGATTTTATGTAAACTATTCCAAGACGTAACTTCCTGTTTCTGGTTCCTTTTGAGGCACATCCCATCTGCTTTCATGCTTGTAGGCATTCTACTTGGCATGCATAAGTACTTTTACGGGGTATTGAAGGATTTTGTGTTCAATAAGTTACTGGCTGCAGGAAGTTAAGCTACTCAAACCAGAAATACACCTAATAGCTTTCTTTTGACAGAGGAAAATATCCTTCAACCGAGCAGAGTTTCACCAAAGAAGTATTCCGTAATGCAAAGCACGAGCAAATTACCACGCAATCCTTCAGTTTCCTAAGGAGATATAAATCTCCTGTCAACTTACTGCACAGTTTTTTTACATCTACATCTATACTACTCAAGTGACCTTATCACGTATGCCGGAGGGTACGTTGTATGCCAGTGTCACTTCCCCATTTTCCTTTCCCAATCGCTAATTTTCTGTGGGATGAGTCACTACTGATAAGCCTCCATGTGGGCTCGAATATCTCTGATTTGGTTGACTCTTCTAGGAATGTATGCTCTCGAAACTTTAACAGTAGACAATAGTGATGCAGAACGCCTCTCTCACAGCGTCTGCCACTGAAGTTGGATGAGCATCTCCATGAGACGTTTGCATTCATTAGATGAACCTGTAACGAAATGTGCTGTTCTTCATTGGGTCTTCTCCATTTTCTCTATCACCCTACATTGTGCACATCCCATACTCAGCAATGTTAAAATGGCTTAAGTTTCTTTGTTTATCTTTGTTATTTAGATTTCTGAATTGCAAGCAGTGAGGTAGTAAAGTACAATGTGTTCCTGATGTACTGACAGTTGCAAGTTTTGTTCTAGCAGTCAATATGCGGAGGTAGGAGAAATAAAAAGTTAACTCTGCTTATTCATTGTTTTTTATTTTGGATTGTTGTACATTAAATGATAATTTGGCTATATTGGAATCTGAATTTATTCATTTATTTCCACATTTTGTTTCAGTTCAGAGTGTTTATCAGATGAGGAAACACACAGACTACTTGAAGAAAGTGATAACGGAATCTTTTCAGACTTCTCAGACCCGGTGGAAAGTTATATGGATTTGAGTGGTGAAAACATTGAATATGAGAGACCTGAAAGTCAATCTGAACAGTAAGGTGTAAAAGTGAGTGCACAAAACATCAAAAACCATCAAGAAAAACGTTGTGGAAATTGTGCCAGGTCCAAAGATTAGTGTGATGGTTATAACTGATGAAGCTAGTGCCTTTCGGAAAATAATGGACTTTGATATTACTGATTGTAACGCCCCAAGGACAGAAAATCCCAATTAACAAACATTGTGGAAACTTAAAGTAGGGAAGTGAGTCGTCTTGACAGTGACAGCAACTATTTACGATAAAATCTACACTGGTAATATTTTGATTAACACCTATATTATTCAAATACTGAGAATAGCAAACAAAAAGTGGAGATAAAAGGAAAGAATTATCCAAGATTCTTTATCGAACATCTATAGAAGAAATTCAAAATCAAATGAACGAAGGTTAAATCCAAGAAAGTAATTCAGTCAAAGATAACATTTACCATTGTAGCTGCATCGAAAAGGAAATTCAATGTGACTACAATGTACTCGGATATGGAAATGTTCAGTTAGTTAGTTGCTCTTGAGTCGCTCTAGTGTAGTTTTACGATAGTTGCCTGGACGCAAACGTTATTAGATTGTTTCAGTTTTGGATGTTTGATAATTCGTGAGATACAGACTGAAGTCTTGCCCCATCGTTGGACTGATGAAAGTTAATTTGTACCATTCTCAACACGACGTTATAGTAAGACGAGTGTTAGACTTTGATTGAGTGATATTGGTTTATTGGACTTAGCCTTCGTACTGATGAACCATTACAAACTTTAAGAGCAATGGATCAACGACAGAAAAACAATTCGTAGTCTTGAGTAGGACACAGTAAAACGAAGACATGAAGAAAGACAAGTACCCCAATTAGTCCAAAGTTGTTGTAAACGTAACGATTACTGACCTGAACAGAAGTTAATCTTGAATGACATATCGGTGTGCATATGTTGTAGGGATAAACAATTAATTACCGAAAGAACAATAAAATCTTAATCAAAGGATAAATCTTACGTGGCGTCTAACTCTTTAAGCATTTTAAGTGACTAAGTGAGTACATGAATAACGGACAGTGAAGAGTGATTAGCTTAAACTAGTATTACAGCGTATTAAAAATAGAAAAACAGCATTTACTCCAACATAAGTTATCTCTGGAGTTACATTGGACTGTTGTTAATAACTGGACGTAGCAACGGTATAGTAGACAGCAAATTCCATCCTCGCTATGTATGATGTAAAAAACGACTGCAATGATGAAATCAAAAACCAAGATTTTATTTCATCACGGGTCTAACCAGGCATAAAAATGAAAATAAACGATTGCCGTTTACCAGTTCGCACAAACTGAGAAGGCTATTGCGGACAGATAATAGAATATTTCTAAACCACGCGAGGAGTTGTGTTCTTACGAAAGTTACAGGTGTTGTCCCACGTCACACCGACGGCGACGAACATCGTTACGAGTCACGTCTCCTCCTGGCGAGTGAGGAAGAAGGGAAGGGACGTCACATGATGAAATCATAAATTATATAAATATGTGTACAAACAGACAGTGAGGCGCACACAGCAATTCTCATATGAACCGGGTAATAAAGTGACATCAAGATGCAAAATAATGTCTGTGCTGGGGATTCTTTTTTTGAACGGAACAATGTTAGGGCGTTATGCTAATTTAGCGGATCTCTGGGCAGTAGGTGGAATAGGAATTCGACTGTTCAAGGGTGCAATGACTTACAAAAAGTTTCTGTTTCTTCTACATTGTCTTCATTTTAATGGTAGGAAATCGAGGAACAGAAGGAGAAAAACTGATAAGTTGGCTGAAATTCCTACAGTATTTGAAACTCTTGTCGCTAATTGCCAAAGTTCTTAGAGTCTGGTTGAATTCACCATATTAGGTGAATGCTTTACCCTTTCAGAGTTCCCTGTGGGTGGATTCAGTACATGCCCAGCGAGCCAGCTAAATATGGGATAACATGTTTGCACTATGTGATGAAAAACTTTTATTGCAGCAATCTGAAATTTTATTGTGGAATCTAATCAGAAGGACTACATTGGATACCTATTGCTACTGATAACATAGTGAAGAGGCTTGTGATGCCTATAAAAAATTGTAACAGTAATTTAACAACAGACAATTTGCACACAGCTACCTCGTTTCTGAATATTTACTGCAGAAGAAAAAAATCACTTGCATTGATAGAATGAGGAAGAACATATGTGAAATTTCTCCAGAATGTCTCCAAAAACAAAGCAAGACCGATTTGAAGAACGATATCTGAATTTCAGAAATACAAGACCTTTGTTTCATATGTTCCTAGTACAAACGGTGCTGTCAGGGTTTTGTCTACTATGCATTATTATGAATCACTTATACAAATGTATTAGAACAACGACGCTGTGCCAAGTAAGTGACAGCAACTTCCTTTAATCTGTATTTAAGAAAACAAGAGTGAACTTTAATTTGAACAGATTGGTTTTTTAGAGAGGAAGAGAACAGGCCCTTTTTTTTTGCTAGTCTCCATCAGAGAAGTTTCCTCGTTAATCAGCCCTAACGCAGCTGGCCAATGCGCTGATCAGAAATTGGGTGACAGATACGCATTCATCATTCTCTGCTACCTCACGATAAATTTCGGGAACCAGCACAAGCTCAGGCACTGTCTGCAGTAATGCCAGTGGTCCCAACACAGCTGGGCATCACACTGATTCGAGTTTGGATGACAGATATTCACTAAATCTATCATGAGTAATGGAACATTTAAGAGTTGAATGCTTGCATGTATTGACAGTTGAACTGCAAGAAAAGTGATAGCCAGAACGATCCTGCACATGGACGAATTCCGTCGACTTAGAAATTCTCTTTAAGCAGAACTGTCTTTTGTTTTGTCCAGATTCATACACTTTTAATAGGATGCCAGTGATCATTACTCAGGAGAGAAAACAGTATTGCACTAAAGTGGTATCCAACATGACTATCATGCTATCTTGAAGGGACAATTTCAAATCTAGACGGTCAGAGAGTTCACCAATTGCAGCAGGGTGGAGCAAAAGAAAATTTTCTCCACATAATAAATTTTATTCCATCTCTACGAGATATCGACTGGTGGTTTGAAACTCTCACACGTACTATGGTCGAAATGCATCAATTTTGATTCCTAAGGAATTATTTGTTTTTACTAAGCACAAACTCTTAATCTCCTATTATATAACAGATCTGACAACGATTCACATTAAACTTCCAAGCTCAATAAAATTACTCTGAATTGCTTAAAGCTAGGTAACTTCATGGTGGTAGTTGCAGAGCATTTTCAGACAGATAATTCTAATTTTCAAGTTAAATTTTATGTAGAATAGTTGGTAGATTAGAAGGTCCATCATGTGACAGTGTTTTATTGTGAATGTACAGATTTTCCATATATATTAATTAATTATGTATAGTGTTTAGTGTGGATAGTGTTTAATTCTTGCTTTGTATCTTGCCAACTTAGAGTCTGCTAAAGCAGTGATAACACATACAGTTGAAAATGTCACTAAACAAAATATCGAAATTGTCACCTTTCAGGTTTTTGCTGTTGCTACAAAACAAGATGAAATGTCAAAAGAGACTGTCCAACTGCACCAACCTCAAGAGCAATTTCCAAGAAAACTGCAGAAAATTTCACAGCAGTTCAGGTTCTGAGCAAACAACAGAGTATGGCGAAATCTAAGATCAGTCAACTGAATGTGACCATTAGCAGCAGCTCATCAGGCTATGACGAGCTAATTGCAAATAAGTATGATGTGCACTGAGAACAATTTTCAAATAAACTAGAAGAGTGTGAAACTGTCCTGTAGCCACCTTTCATTAGTAAAGTAGCCCATTTTCGCTAGCATTTCTCTTTCTTTTCCTTGTTTATCTTGTCTCATAACTCATAGTGTTATGATTGAATGAATGTGGTTGTGTGTCACGCTGCTAGACAGTGGCGTAGTCTGCTGCAGAAGGTCTGCGATAGTGATACAGATTCAGCAGCAGTTGTACAGAATAGCCAACTCTAGTAGTGGTCAAGTAGGCAAAGAGGTTTGCGCTACTTGTGAGAAATCCGCTTGCGATAGGTTGGTGGTGGAAATGGCATCTTTGGGTTTTCAGGGCCACGCGGAGCGTGGGGGAAGCTGGAGATGAAAAAGGTAGGCAGTCTGCCGCCAGTACGGGCACTCGCTTCTGGATGAATGTCTGTTTGCCTTCAGCTGTGCCTGTATAAGCTTTCATTTTTCTAAATATTAATAGCTTTGCGTTCTCGTAAATTTGCCTTGCTTTATCTATCTTTCGACCATAGGGATGCATCCACATGGTTGAACATTAAAGTTTGTTGGGATACCGTCATCACTAATTGTCCGGTCTCATGTTTGTCTTAAAGAATGTTAACTGTTCATAATTGTGTGATGAGATATTGTTGCAACTTGGCCATGATACCTAGAAATTGCGTCTCCACAAACCACGTAGGCACACGGGTGTACTGCAAAACATGTACTGTTTCACGAGTTACTGCGATCAGTTATCAGGCAACAGCAGTTGTATGAATGATTCACAACAATGATTTTAGATGTAGATTATAACGGTGTATGTTTCGATGCTTTTCTTTAACGTTTTAGGAATTAATGTTATCAGGAATTCTGTACTTGCCTCACATCCATATCTTAGAAATAAATGATTTTATACACAATTTTCTCTTTCATTCTAAGGTTACGTTTTTACACCTAAGCCACTCACCTCGTAGATTTCCTGTTGGCACATCCAATGCGTTTCCTTATGCACGGGTTCAGTGATTAGTTTCCGCTTTTATTTTAAAACAAATGCTTTAGATTAAGTCTTATTTTCAGGTGTGTTGCTGGGAGCTGATCTTCTGCACAGTGTTCATGCATGTAGTATTTTATTTTGAATGGTTGATTCTCGTGGACAGTGCACGGTAAATACGATTAATTACATCACATCCCCTATGAGCGATATCACGACATACGTATTTTTATGAGTTTTTGGTCTGTGATCAAATTAATTTATTTTCCGACTCGGCCAAAGCTTTGATTAGTTGTAGAGTTATAGTCGGTGGCGACAAACCTTTGATTAGTTGTATAGTTATAGTCGGTGGCGACCCAAATCTTCTCATGTTAATTTCACAATTAATAAACATTTCCATTCCCACTCTTAACATAATAACCTGTAGAAACAGGGTAGTTATGCATGGAGACCCTGCCAGGATGTCAGTAAACCAGAGATCTTCTGATGCGCAGTGAGGATTAGCTATTTTCGGTTGGATGTGCTAATTAGTATATTGTCTTTGAATTTATGAGATAGGTGTGCATTTTCTTAGATGTTTTATCTTGTTTATGTATTACTGTATAGACATTGTGACTTAGTATTCAGTTGTGTTACAAGTGTGGTTTGATTCTTGTCCCGTGTTGTGTATCGGTGTCATATAGTAAATCTTGGGTGCTTTATGGGGTCTGTGAGTCCATTAGGAGACTTTGCCATTATTCTTGTATTTTGGAGCACGAAGTAACTATCCTTATGATGGAGACATGTAGCTGTTCAGGGAGCCGTGGTCATAAAAACTAGCCAGACAGTAACCCTGAACAAGGACGAGGTCGAAACGTCGATTCCGACCAGGAACGAAACGCAGAAAACGTAAGTACAAGTGTTGTCCATCCTGAGCCCGCTGTAGTGATTTCGAATCATTCAATAGATGCAAATTCATTACAGACTATGCTACGACAATTACTAGACAGTAACAGGAGACATATCGAGGAAGTGAATAAAAAACAAGCAGAACAAAATAGGAGGCATATCGAGGAATCAAATAAAATATTGACTAGTGAAATACTATAGGGTGTTGGGGAGAAACTGGCGATGATTGATCAACGCATCTCCGCCTTAGAAGAGGGGCAGCAAGTCATTAGTCAGCAAGTGATGGAGCAAGAAGAAAGGTTCGCTGGGAATATATGTATGCTAGCAGAACAATGTCAGAGTGAACAAGCGGCTCTTGTGTCCCGAATAGAGGACACTGCAGCTAAGTGCCCGGTCCACCTTAGCGCGCAGTTAGAAACCCTCAGCCAGGCAATAATAGCTCTCTCGAGAGAGAAAGGGCTTATGCAAACACAACAAGACACGGCCCACCAAGAGATGCGAAAAGAAATAGCCAGAATCTCAGACGCAGTGGCGCTTAAGTCTGACAATAATAGGGAAACGATTACCTCGTCATCAGCGGATGCAGACGAAATACGGTCGATAACGAAACGTCCGCCTGGACAGTGTGAAATAAATATACAACAAAGAGGGGTTACCGAGGGACTATGTGAGCGCATGGCTCGTTTAGAACTTCACCTGAAAGGGTGTACGGCCCATGAAGTTGAAAGAAATGAACGAAAGGGCCATTATTCCGACGATGATTCCGGGAACGATGGCGAATTTGATCATCGTCACGATCAGGGATCCCGTACCAGGTGGGAACAGTGCGGATACCCTCAGGAATGTTCGCCAAGGGAAACTCACGAATTTGACTTTAATGGTTTTCTGACTGTGAGGAAGTTTGAAGTCTTACACAACTCGGCTACGGGATTCACCCACAGGCCTGGTCACAGCAGTTCGAGTTCTCCCTTCCTCCTACGTGGCCCAGTGCGCACAAAATAGTATATGTGCGGCTACCTCAAAGGTGAGCCAGCAGCGCGGATGAGGTCAATTGCATGCAACTGCTACACTGTCGGGGAGTTTCGACAACACTTCCTGTCGATCTATTGGTCAGTGGCAGCACAGAGTCGTGTAAAACACGGACTCATTATGCTACCGCAGTTAAATAAGTCGAAATTCTCCAGCCCTGTGCTGATGTTCGAACACATGTTGCAGGCGAATGAACATCTTGACGATACTTATGGACCTGCGGAAATTATTCGCATTTACCTGGGAAAGTTTCCAATGCAGTTGCGGCACTTTATCCTTGCAGGACGATGTAAGGATGACATAGAGGGGTTTCACAATCTCCTTTCAGAGCTTGAGAGCGATGCGAAAGACACCACGCAGAATTACGGTCGG
Organism: Schistocerca gregaria; assembly: GCF_023897955.1. NCBI lineage: Eukaryota > Metazoa > Arthropoda > Insecta > Orthoptera > Acrididae > Schistocerca > Schistocerca gregaria. The sequence goes on from NC_064924.1 coordinate 366,780,793, forward strand.
AGCACCTACGAGCAGCGACCGCGAAAGCTAAGCAGCAGCCGTAGAGACAGGTGGCACTCCAGACGTAACGGGTCACCTGAGAGTGACAGAACGCGCGAACGTCGGCAGCGTCGCGACTCCTCATGGACCGCGGGCAGAATGAACGATTCATTCGCTTAGAGGAAATCAAAGACACCCCCGGGAGTTTAGAAAATATGGTGATGAGCAGAGATTTAGGCGCAATTATAACGGACCTAGGAACGGTAGTCGTGACAGACCACAGATAATTATCGAACAAGCAAGAACTGTGGTGCTGTAAAGAGTACCGGTGGTCCGCCAGTGGGTGTTGAAATTCGTCCCGCAAACCCGCGGCACAATCCGCCACATGACCCTAATCAAAGGGAGCAATGACTAACGGCTGACTCGGTTGGCGTCAACCTAATGAGGACCGGTGCTATTGATGATACTGATGTGCATTTGATAAAGAAAGACGTTATTATGGAAGATTTCTTGAGGAAGGGCCACAGTATTGGTAGGCCTGTGGTAAACCCAGTCATGTCTGTTTACTACAATTCCAGTGAATATTTTCCAATGTTTTGATTCACTCTGGTGTGATTAAAATTAAAGTGTATATTTTCTATGAGTTGTAAAGGGTCCCCCAATATAAGTGTAGTTATTTCTTCTTCTGAGCAGGAAAGGTAGCGTTGTGCAGCTTTATAACATCTGAATGTGAATAATTATGAGGGTTCATATGTATCGTTTCCTATTACAGTAAGATGGCTTTTGTTTCTTGATGACTAAAAAGGTATCAGATGTGTTGGCGTGGCGAGTCATTGGTTGTAAGGTAATTCTTGATGATAAATTACAGTTGTAGTGTTCTTATTCCCCTTAGGTGAGCATGATTCAGTGAGGATTTTCAAATGTACTGTGATGTTGATGAAGCGATTTGGTGACTTGTAGGTGAAGGATTTGTGTATGAAGGGAGATGAACAGTGTTTGATTTTCAGAGTTGCCATCTTATAAGATATTTGGAAAGTGTAACTTGCCTCCACATACTACTAGGTATGGTTGAGGGCACCAGAATGTGAAGCCCCAGAAGACGTATATTGAAACAGATTATAAACTCAAGTAGCTTGATATTTAATAGAGAATCAATGTGACTACCTCCAAGCTGAAATAACATGACTGTAGGTGAGGACCCCTGGGGACATGTGGTGAGTAATTGTGTAATCATTATTATTATATTATGACAGCAGTAATTTGGGTACTCGTGGCTCTGAACAATGGATTTCTTTTGAGTCTTTTGTATGCACTTATAGAACGAAGTGTTTGTGTGTTTGCTAATAGTATAGAATGATTTTTATTTCCATTTTTATGCCCACAGACCTTTTGCATTAGTCTGATGAATAGATGTTGAAACATTTACCATTCCAGATGTGGCTTGAATGAACCTTCGGTGTCTCATTAATCATAACTTATATTATGCAATGTCCATAGAAAATAAGTCTCGGAAATGTTTCACAGATCAGCAAATGTGTGCTGCAAACCTTGGAGTAGAGCATGTTTTGGGCTGGACTAAATGGTTGGGATGATCATGTGATATTTCTAGGGGGCACAGATCGATTGCGGCGTCGCAAGTAGGTCAGGTTGAGTTTCTCGCTGCAAGCTACGTCGTAAGATTACCTTGTCTTGAAATGAATAAGAAGATAATCGTGTGTCTCAAGTCCTGTGTCATATTGTTGCGGCCGGCCGCGGTGGTCTCGCGGTTCTAGGTGCGCAGTCCGGAACCGTGCGACTGCTACAGTCGCAGGTTCGAATCCTGCCTCGGGTATGGATGTGTGTGATGTCCTTAGGTTAGTTAGGTTTACGTAGTTCTAAGTTCTAGGGGACTAATGACCACAGCAGTTGAGTCCCATAGTGCTCAGAGCCATTTGAACCATATTGTTACACAAATGTCAATCTCAATGTCGCGTGTGACATTGGGCCATTCAAAGCGCGAATAAATGATGTTAGCAAATGGTGTTCCAGTTGTCCTGTGGAGTACTGAAATGTTTTAGACCACAAGAAATACCGTTCGGCTATCATATAATGTTTTTGTTTTTTGTATAACAGAATAGAGTAATTTTGTGAATTGTCATTTTCATGTTTTCAGGGAACATTTCGTAAGAATTTTTGTCTTAGTTATTAGGGTTATTCTGAATCCTAGGGTAATTGGTACAGAGTAATGTTTGTCCAAGTTCTAAACTTGACTAGTGAAATATTTTGAGATAAAATTTAATGTGATGATTTATCTTACTTCATTCTGATGATGTTAATGAATTAACCCTTTTAAGACATGTACTTAAATCTAATTAAATGATGGAAAGCATATTGAGATAAGTTGAAGTTAAAACTTCAGGGTCTTGCCTTGCTAATCTGATGTATTTATCTCGTTGTCATTTTGTATATGTTGAAACTATCATGAAAACTATTTATTTGTGTGGGCTTTCATATATTTGGAAATTCCTTTAGCAATCAAATTATGTCAACAGGCTAAAACATGTAAATTGAACTACAACCTATCTAACTCTGTAATTAAAATTGCTTGATTCCTCGTAATTGATTTTGTAAATAGATTTTTCGTGTTATTGTTTTTGATACTGTCACTATAGTTTGCAATTCAATTAAATTCCCCTTCATGTTTCTTCAACATCTTTCAATGTTGTTGTGGTACCTTGCAAAAAAAGAATCAATGTGATTTTGCGAACGAATGAGGTCATTATTAGCTTCACTAAATTGGTACCACAAAGTAAGAGCCAATCTAATTGTTTTAGAATTTAAGGTGGTGGTATCTTAGATATATTTGGATATAACAGATTAATCAATTCTTTTGTGCTTCTGTTTGCCTGTTGCAATTGTTACTCGTTAGATCATGTTTGTTTCGAAGACTGTTGGCGAATCTCCTAGCATGGCTAGAAAATTCTCGGCACAGTCTTCTCCGGGACGTTTGGGGTGATGAAAGATTCCTGTAGCCACCTTTCATCAGTCCAGTAGCATATTTTCGCTAGCATTTCTCTTTCTTTTCCTTGTTTATCTTTTCTCATAACTCATAGTGGTGTGATTGAATGAATGTGGTTGTGTGTCATGCTGCTAGACGGTGACGTAGTCTGCTGCAGAAGGTCTGCGATAGTGATACAGATTCAGCAGCAATTGTACAGAATAGCCAACTCTCGTAGTGGTCAAGTAGGCAAAGAGGTTTGAGCTACTTGTGAGAAATCCGCCTGCGTTAGGTTGGTGGCGGAAATGGCATCTTTGGGTTTTCTGGGCCATGCGGAGCGTCGGGGAAGCTGGAGATGAAAAAGGTAGGCAGTCTGCCGCCAGTACGGGAAGCGTCCACAGCTGTGCTCCAGTCGAAGAAGGGTGAGTTAGACTGACCACGTGGCGCGTTGTTACTTGGCGAGGGGAGAGCTGTTAGCTTTTAGTCTCGCTTTTCAACTCTGAAAGATTGCTTTGTCTTGTCACAGCAAGGAATGCAAAAGTTTGGCAGGTTTTTCTTTTAGTAAATTTCTATAGCAGACTTGGATCCACCGGAAGAGCACCACACAACGGTGTCGATAAGAAGTGAGCACTCGCTTCTGTATGAATGTCTGTTTGCCTTCAGCTGTGCCTGTATAAGCTTTCATTTTTCTAAATATTAATAGCTTTGCCTTCTCGTAAATTTGCCTTGCTTTATGTATCTTTCGTCCATGGGGAGCCGTCCACGTGGTTGAACATTAAAGTTTGTTGGGATACCGTCATCACTAACTATCCGGTCTCATGTTTGTCTTAAAGAATGTTAACTGTTCATAATTGTGTGATGAGATATTGTTGCAACTTGGCCATGATACCTAGAAATTGCATCTCCACAAACCACGTAGGCACACGGGTGTACTGCAAAACGTTAACCGTTTCACGAGTTATTGCGATCAGTTATCAGGCAAAAGGTGTTGTATGAATGATTCACACCAATGATTTTAGGTGCAGATTATAACGGTGTATGTTTCGATGCTTTTCTTTAACGTTTTAGGAATTAATGTTATCAGGAATTCTGTACTTGCCTCACATCCATATCTTAGAAATAAATGATTTTATACACAATTTTCTCTTTCATTCTGAGGTTACGTTTTTACACCTAAACCACTCAACTCGTAGCTTTCCTGTTAGCACATCCAATGCGTTTCCTTATGCACAAGTTCAGTGATTAGTTTCCCCTTTTATTTTAAAACAAATGCTTTAGATTAAGTCTTATTTTCAGGTGTGTTGCTGGGAGCTGATCTTCTGCACAGTGTTCATGCATGTAGTATTTTATTTTGAATGGTTGATTCTCGTGGACAGTGCATGGTAAATACGATTAATTACATCACATCCCCTATGAGCGATATCACGACGTACGTATTTTTATGAGTTTTTGGTCTGTGATCAAATTAATTTATTTTCCGACTCGGCTAAACCTTTGATTAGTTGTATAGTTATAGTCGGTGGCGACCCGAATCTTCTCACGTTAATTTGACAATCAATAAGCATTTCCATTCCCACTCTTAACGTAATAACCCATAGAAACAGGGTAGTTACAAGTGGGCAAAGTTCAAGGTGGAACCGATTTTAGATTGTGGTCATAGGGGCACTAAAGATATGGTTTCAAATTGGTTAGTTAGTGACCTGCCATTGAATGAACAGCATGAAGCCTAATTAAAGGAAGTTAAACTCCAGTAGAGGACACATATAGCTCAATGACCGAAAATTTTTAGAAAATTATCAAAGAGGCTCGAGAGGCAATAAATGACAGTCACGCAAGTAAGTGGAAGGAGAACATACAACAAACTTTGAGCCCCATCTCACATAGCGAATCCTCACATGCAAACCACATGTGTTGCTCGAATAATCCAGGCTCTGCGAACGGAATTTTGTAACAGACTAACCTCTTTATGAATCTTCTGATGATAGCAAAGCTGCTTCAATGTAGACAGTTTTAGCCTTTCTCAGCAGACAGACGACCGATCAATCCAGTTGTCTTCATAAGGGGATTCAGAGGCGTTTCACCAAATACGTGGTCAAAATATCATAAGATCAACTACGTCACAGGATAATTCCAAGTAGATGCCACACTTTGAGCTACCAACATGATAGATATCTATAAATCATATAAGGAATCTGAGCAGGCATTTTTCTGCAAATACTGGTCAGGTTGAATGCAAGAAAGATTGAAAGGGGAAGTCTTCAATGCCATGCGTTTTTCGTCTAATTTTTGCATTCTAAGGAAACATTTTGAGAAGTACGTAAATAAAGTCGATTATTGGGATGAACAGAAAACATATAAAGACCTCTTGCAAATAGTAAAGGTGAAACTGCCACTTGACATATGGGAGAAAGTGATTCATGAAAATGAGGATAATGTGGAGGAATTTATATCAGTCTTACACTCCATTGACCTTATTCAGGAAGATAAAAGTTTAAGACATGGGCAAGGGAATGAAGATACACCAGGTTAGAGCACATCACATAGGCATGAAAATAATTTCAATCTGATGAAGGATCAGATGACTAATCGATAAAATTCAGAAAAATGTTCAAATTTGTGTGAAATCTTATGGGACTTAACTGCTCAGGTCATCAGTCCCTAAGCTTACACACTACTTAACCTAAATTATCCTAAGGACCAACACACACACCCATCCCCGAGGGAGGACTTGAACCTCCGCCGGGACCAGCCACACAGTCCAAGACTGTTGCGCCTAGACCACTCGGCTAAGCCCATGCGGCCATAAAATTCATCACAATAGAATAATTACTGAGGCAATGCTCAGAATGACTACAATAACAATAACAGGCAAGGATGACAAAGCAGACTGGATGGAAGATTCAGTCTCATCTATAACAACAATCCAAATGCAAGCTATAACAGTCAGTGGAATTAGCCAAATTATCAGATTAGGTCTGTAAGGAACAGATATCTCACATCTAGTGAGTACGCAGCTGGCAAACACAGGGCCCTGAGCTAAGTCTTGGCATTGCTTCCCCTTACTCATACCAGGCTCCTCACTTTTATTTTTCCTATCTGGCCATCCTTGGCCAACTCTTGTTCTTTTCTGACACTGTTGTTATTAGGTTTTGAGAGCTAGGAGTCTTTCATTTTCCAACAAATACCTCTCATGCAGCCTCTGACCCAGAGTGAGCAACTGCGAAATGTGTCTGTAACCCATGTTAGGGGTGGCCTCCAGAACTGTGGAAGGCAACAGAATACCACCCTAGATTATCTTCCCTTCAAAATGCAGTCTCCATTTTATGCACAAAAATGGCTTCCTCTCATGTTAAATCAAACAGCATAATGAACGCATTATTGTGGCAAGATAGATATAAAGCCCACACCTACGACAGTAGTATAAGTCTACATGCCAACTAGCTCCGCAGATGACGAAGAGATTGATGAGATGTATGACGAGACAAAAGAAATTATTCAGATAGTGAAGGGAGACGAAAATTTAATAGTCATGGGTGACTGGAACTCGACAGTAGGAAAAGGAAGAGAAGGAAACGTAGTAGGTGAATATGGAATGGGAGTAAGGAATGAAAGAGGAAGCCACCTGGTAGAATTTTGCACAGAGCATAACTTAATCATAGCTAACACTTGGTTCAAGTATCATGAAAGAAGGTTGTATACATGGAAGAAGGGTGGACATACTGAAAGGTATCAGATAGATTACATAATGGTAAGACAGATTAAGGAACCAGATTTTAAACTGTAAGACATTTCCAAGGGCAGGTGTGGACTCTGACCACAATTTATTGGTTATGACCTGTAGGTTAAAACTGAAGAAACTACAAAAAGGTGGTAAATTGAGGAGATGGGACCTGGATAAACTTAAAGAACCAGAGGTTGCAGAGAGCTAGGTAGCAGAAGATCAAGTAGGTAAAAACATGAGGGCTAATAGAAATCCTTAGGTAAAAGATATTAAATTTAATTGATGAAAGGAGAAAATACAAACATGCAGTAAATGAAGCAGGCAAAAAGGAATACAAACGTATCAAAAATGAGATCGACAGGAAGTGCAAAATGGCTAAGCAGGGATGGCTAGAGCACAAATGTAAGGATGTAGAGGCGCATATCACTAGGGGTAAGATAGATGATGCCTACAGGAAAATTAAAGAGATCTTTGGAGAAAAGAGAACGACTTCCATGAATATCAAGATTTCAGAAGGAAATCCAGTAATAAGCAAAGAAGAGAAAGCAGAAAAGTGGAAGGATTATATAGAGGGTCTATACAAGGGCGATGTTATTGAGGACAATATTATAGAAATGGAAGAGAATGTAAGAGAAGATGAAATAGGAGATATGATACTGCATGAAGAGTTTGACAGAGCACTGAAAGGCCTAAGTCTAAACAAGGCCCTGGGAGTAGACAACATCCCATTAGAACTAATGACAGCCTTCAGAGGGCCAGGCCTAACAAAACTGTACCATCTAGTGAGCAAAATGTATGAGATAGGCGAAGTACCCTCAGACTTTAAGAAGAATATAATAATTCCAATCCCAAAGAAAGCAGGCGTTGACAGATGTGAAAATTACCGAGCAATCAGTTTAATAAGCCACAGCTGCAAAATACTAACACGAATTCTTTACAGATGAATGAAAAAACGGATAGAAGCCGAGCTCGGGGAAGATCAGTTTGAATTCTGTAGAAATGTTGGAAAACGTGAGGCAATACTGACCCTATGACTTATCTTAGAAGAAAGATTAAGGAAAGGCAAACTTACGTTTCTATCATTTGTAGACTTAGAGAAAGCTTTTGACAATGTTGATTGGAATACTCGTTTTCAAATTCTGAAGGTGGCAGGAGTAAAATACAGGGAGCGAAACGCTATTTACAATTTGTACAGAAACCAGATGGCGGTTATAAGAGTCGATGAGCATGAAAGGGAAGCAGTGGTTGAGAAGGGAGCGAGACAGGGTTGTAGCCTCTCCCCGATGTTACTCAATCTGTATATTGAGCAAGCAGTAAAGAAAACAAAAGAAAAATTCGGAGTAGGAATTAAAATCTATGGAGAAGAAATAAAAAGTGTGAGGTGCGCCGATGACATTGTAATTCTGTCAGAGACAGAAAAGGACTTGGAAGAGCAGCTGAATGGAATGGATAGTGTCTTGAAAGGAGGATATAAGATGAACATCAGCAGAAGCAAAACGAGGATAACGGAATGTATTCGATTTAAATCGGGTGATGCTGCGGGAATCAGATAAGAAAACGAGAGGCTTAAATTAATAAATGAGTTTTGCTATTTGGGGAGCAATATAACTGATGATGGTCGAAGTAGAGAGGATATAAAACGTAGACTGGCAATCGCAAGGAAAGCGTTTCTGAAGAAGAGAAATTTCTTAACATCGAGTATAGATTTAAGTGTCAGGAAGTCGTTCTGAAAGTAATTGTATGGAGTGTAGCTATGTGTGGAGGTGAAACATGATCGATAAATAGTTTGGATAAGAAGAGAACACAAACTTTCGAAATGTGGCCCTACAGAAGAATGCTGAAGATTAGGTGGGTAGATCACATAACTAATGAGGAGGTATTGAATAGAATTGGAGAGAATATAAATTTGTGGCACAACTTAACTAGAAGAAAGGATAGGTTGGTTGGGCATATTCTGAGGCATCAAGGGATCACCAATCTAGTTTTGGAGGGCTGTGTGGAGAGTAAAAATCGTGGAGGGAGGCCAAGAGATGAATACACTAAGCAGATTCAGAAGGATGTAGGTTGCAGTAGGAACTGGGAGATGAAGAAGCTTGCACAGGACAGAGTAGCATGGAGAGCTGCATCATACCAGTCTCTGGACTGAAGACCACAACAGCAATAACAAGAGTTGGATGTTTACAAGTATAGACTGTTGGACTCCAAGAAAAGTGAGTGCCGGTATGGGCCTGCACTCCATCAACTTAGGAATTCTCTTTAAGCAGAACTGTGTTTTGTTTTGTCCAAATTCATATACCCTCAGCCAGATACCACTGATCATTATTCTGGAGAGCAAATAGTATTGCACTAAAGTGGTATCCGACATGTCTACCATGCTACCTTGAAGAGGCAATTTGAATTTTAGAAGGTCAGAAAGTTCACCAGCTGCAGAAGGGTGGAGCAGAAGAGGGTTTTCGAGGTGTGGCTACTATTATTTTAGCTGTATGAGATATCGATTGGAGGTTTGAAACTCTTACACAAACTATGGTCGACTTGCATCTAATCAGAAATCATAGATCTGTTTACTGGTTAATCAGAGGTTAAAAGTGAACATTTCATACAGTTTTGGTGCCTAAAGACTTAATTGTTTTCACTAAGCACAATTTCCTCTCCAGGGGACACCAACTTGAAGCAGCACTGTCCATCAAGGTGGAAGGCCGGTGTGTTTGCGTGAAGCTGAGGGCTATGCTGGCTGTGGGAACTTAAGGTTGATAAGGTGTTACTGATGGACCAGACTAAATGTTTCCCAACAACGGCCTGTCAGTAGTGGGACATACTATGTTGTGGCACATTTTGTTAGTGCAGGTTGACTACATCAGGGGCAGGTATGCACTCAGGGGCAAACCTATTGTCCTCCTTTGATCGACAGGTCATTAACCTATTGCTCTCCTTTGACTGGCAGGTACTTAACCTATTGTTCTGCTCAAAGGATCCTTCATTTTGATTGACAGTTCATTAACATATTGTTCTGCTTAGACAATCCTTACTTTTGATTGACATATTGTCCTGCTAAAATCATCCTTCCTTTGGATTAACAGGCCCTTAATCTATTGTTCCCCCCCCCTCTCTCCCCCACCATTCAGAAACATCCAACCCACCCCCTCCCCCTCACTGCTACAGTTACACTTCCAGGTCGGAGTCATTGGAATACTCCTCTCACTCTTATAGAATTAATTCACTACTTAATTAAACTGATCAATTAATTAACCTCTCTCCCTCTGCTCAACCCCCACCCCTCTCACTCTCCTACCCGGAAATTGGCGGGGAAAAGGAGACAATTGATTGGTCATGTCGAGGAAATTCGATAGCAGTGTATGGAATATTGTTTAAACAATTTAGACAATGTGTGAAATATTGTTTATTTAAACAATTTATGGGATGCAAAGCCGTGTATGGAATACAGTTTATTTATTTAAAAAAATTCTGGAAATCAATCACCCTCCCCAATAGCCCATTCCCCTTCTCCTCCTCTCCCCCTCCCCTCTCCCCCACCCCTCCTCTACCTCGTGACTGCCGGATCTGCGGTTTAGAAGAAGGATCTCACGTAAGGAAATTCAAAGACATATTGTTTATTTATAAAAAAAAAAATAGTTTGTGGGATTGGATTTCTCTTGCTCATCATTCGCTGCTGTTTGGAAAGATGCTGGTCTTGTAAGAAGTAATTAAATCGATCACCTTTCTTTTTATTCCAATCACGCAAGGAATACTGTCATGAAACACGCATCACATGTAATTAAACAATTTAAAATCTTTCGATCGCTAAGCACGCACCGCCTACCATCCCATGTCCACTGGACCGCACAGAACACCACTGCACACACTCCCAGGAGTCTGGATCACCAGCAGCCCCGCAAAACGACGACGCGGCTGTCAGCTGCCGAATCACGTGCAGGTATCAGTTTGGGTCTCGCAAAGATGAGGTGGCAGCATCCCTTTCATACTTGATACCTGAGAAATACCACTCGAAATACGTGGTAACCTAGGCACTGTTACTTGCGCAATGACACATAGCCTTTGTATCTGCATTCCAGTGCGATGTTCGCATAGTGGATCACCCTCAGCAAGATGTTTGCATACTGGCTCACCCTCACAGGCACAGCTAAAGGGTTGTCAGTGTTACATTGATGCCACATGTCTATTTAAATATGAGCCAAGTCTCCATCTAGAAAATCGTAAAGTGTTGCAGGAAATAGTTAATGGTCGCTTTTGTTGTTGTAGGAATTTTCTTGATGTCTCAGCTTTTCTGCATGAAAATTCTTGCCCTAATAGGACCTGATTACGAAAACAGCCCAGAATAACACCGAATGCTTTCTCCCTGATGGTCCTTAGAGGCATCACATGCTACCCTTCCTGCAAATCGTGACGTCCTGCTTTCAACATATGTCACAGAAATGGTAAACGTTCTCACTGCTAAAAGGCTTCATCGTGTATGTGCACACTTGGAAAACACAGTTAATTGTAAAACATTCTTGTTGATTGGAAATATAGCACTGTCTAAGCACATTTGGGAAAATCAGAACAATTTTGCAAAGAGAATTCGAAGTGCTGTCCTACAGAAGAGAAAAATACCTGGAATTTTCGGTCTCCTACAGCTGTTGGTATTCAGATGCCACAATGGCAGATGACGAACAGCATCCTGCCAGAGATGGATGATCTGCTTCAACTTGTCTGCAAACACTTGAACACTCTCAGATGTTTCTATAGATACCTTGCCCCCACCTTGTTCAAACCAGTCTGTAGAGGCTCGTATGTCACAGCACAGAGGATGTCTTGTGAATGAATGGAGCATTCTAACTGGCTCTTACTGAATTTACCCTCCAAATTACTGATGCTGTGTGGAAGCACTATCCCCCTTTTTTTCTGCAGACGAAACTTTCAGCAGTAACTCTATTTTGTATAGACTACCATATTGCACTGATAGTTAAGACCTGCAAAGGTGGCCTACAGATCGTCAAATATGGAAAGACACTTCCTCAATTACACTGCTCCGCCACTGACGACAGGTGCTTGAATATTTCAGCGTGAAACCGATCTCCAACCTGGCTATATATCACCACATACTGTGTCGATGTAGTAAACACGCAATTCGTATCCTGCGCCATACAAAATCAACACTTCTGCATCCTGCATACAGCTAATAACCACCAGACACTCGTACACATACCATGCAGACAGATAGAATAAGCATATTTACCATATACAGTCCTCACAGCACTAGGTATTTCCCTTGAGGTCGGTAGGTCATCCACCACAGCTTACCGTCACGAATCATGTGCCCCTGCTCACAAACACTGGCCTGACACATGACCAGAGCACCCTCAGCGGACCAAGGTCACTCTTCCAACTGTTTTATAACGGCTGGGTCGGTTCCCCTCAGCACAAAGGCGTTACAGTTTTGGGTCCCGACCTGCTTGTTTACTTGCTTTCTACACCCATTTCCAGATTCTGGGATTACAAGAACATATGTATTTTCAGATGGTTTGTCAGAATATCATACTATTTACGTGATACTTCTTGAAATCAAGCCCATAGCAGTACGCTACCGATCGCTTGCCCAGTATAATTCCCAAGATATAGACTGGAAATTAATTCTCTAGAAACCCGAAACTTCAGCGAGGTGGAGCGTACTGTAAATCACTGAGTAACTAGAAACATATCTCATCTGCGTAGACCTTTACGTGAAAACTCGAAAGCATATAGGAAACTCTTATTTCCACTCGCGAATACCGATGTCGGTGATACAACATATTCCAAATCAACCTTATAACTTACAAAGTCAACTATGGTGTTCCTCATGTCTAGAGAATCAGCAAACGTGTCTACCCCCGTCTTTCACCTGCAAGATGCACACAACACACAGCACAATCGATGTTCTCCCAACCAAATAAAGATGGGAAATGTCAGAAGCAGTCAACCGTACATGGGAGGGAATAATGGTCCAGCACAACCACACGTCCATATTGAAACTTCTCAAATTTTCACGGAGAACACACTCAGTCACTAAGGCTACCCAACACATACTGAGTATTAGTTCGCTATTCATCAGTCTAGAGGACGACACGGTTAGGTCAGGTACATTCCTGTACTCCAACAGGCTTTTCCATTCAGACAGCTCCCGCCTTTAGCTGGAAACGTGAATCACTCCCACCAGAGGCCATCGTTGTCGCGCGCCACGCACCCACAGACAGAATCGTCCTAGGAAACCGGCCACATACGTATTTGATTGCTATACTTGCAATTAAATATTACGACTGCGATCTCAACTGGACAACATTCGACAATGACGGAAATACCCCCTGCTGACGGCTGCGGCTCTGAAAAATGAAACACCTGTACCATGCTTATGACTTGACATATTTTTCCAAGTAAAAAAAAATCTTTCATTCCCTTTTCCAGCTATCGCAGTATTCCACGTCAAATCTATACCTTCCCTTACGACTTGACATAATTCTTTTCTTGCACGTGTTGGAACACACACACACACACACACACACACACACACACACACACACACACACACACATTCACTCTCTCTCACACATCCTTTATAAGCCTGATGCTCAAGGCGGACCTATCACGTTTTCCCTACTACTAAGTATAATATTCCGCTAATAACTGATTGCTCGTGATACGAAGTAATACTGAGCAGAAATCAGCGATAGGTGGACATTTCCCATAAGGTTTTCTTGCAAGTGGTACCACAGTGTCTTAGAAAGAGTGACATAATCGTCTTACAAGCCGCCAGATGTTAAAAACACGATCGCAACGACTATATTTCTGTCAAAGGCTGTCTTGGGCTACAGGTGCTCACAAGTGTCGCTAATGATATTCATGTTAAAAACTATACAAGTCTTGTAAATCGTGGTATGGCATTACCTCCGAATGAAGTTTTTTTTCCACATAAATACTGCGACACTGAATATAGACGGTGATCGCCGGAGTGTATATTAACGGACTGAAAGTGCGGTTACACGTCGCTGATAGTGTAAGATCGCAATAAAATCATCGAATTTAGAAAGTGATTCGGCTAAGGAACGCAGTATGAAGCCGGTATTTGCAGCTCCCTCATGCCGCCGCTAGATATTCCTCCAATATTTGTAATGAATTCTGTCTCGATGCCATTTCAGAGATTTTGCAATATATCCACTGGCTTATAGGGGATGGTTGGTTGAGAATGATTACAAAAAGCAGATGGTGTACTGATTGAAGTTGTAAGAAATGTACACAGGCTTTTCAGATCACTAGTTCCACGCTTTCCAATAGAAATGCTGTCTGTGATTTGGAATCAAGTCTTTCCATTCAACCGTGTACCTGCGTTTGGATCCTACGGAGAAGCCTTTTAATGAATACTTCCACTAGTGAATCATATTTCTGGCACTCTCTTATCTCGAAACGAGTCACCTTTTTCGAACCTATCTGCAACAGTGAAATTTTAGATAGTTTCGATGCATACTGCAACTGCTCCACACACTCTGCGCTGCCACCCTGCAGCGTTGAGCATGTGATCCTTCCAATTTAAGTCAGAACTGATTAGGAGTCGGAGAGACCTGTACCTACCGCATTCTGCAATCTGTGCAGAATCAAGGTAAACTGAGTTAGTGTGACAGGACGGTGTTTTGACCATTCGAAAGAAATGGGAACATGTTGTTGCAGCTCTGCCAACCATGTACAATGTGTAAGGTCAGCGCCAGATTAAGCCCACTCCTGCAACATGAGGTAGTAAAAAGACAGTACAAACAGTTATGGTGGTGTTTCTTAGTGGGAAAATTAGGAAGACTCAACATCATACAGGTACTGCAGTCCGAAGCAAATCTGCGTCCCTCAGGGTCCATTCACATCTATCACCCCAACATTCTAGTTGACAGTTATTGGAGGCAAATCCTTCTATCCGCCCTTGTGGTTTCCTGACCTGAAATGTTCATGTTGGTTCAGTTACTCTAAAATCTGAGTTTGACTTCTAAAGCAGTAAGGACTTTTGGTTCTGCAAGTGGTATAGTGATTATGTCTTGGTGTAATTCAACAGTTGTTAACTGACATAATTTTTCCAACTTATGTCACTTGGCTGAGATACCAGTAACTTAAATTTTATATCTCAGACTTGCCTCCTGCTTAATTTTGAAAACGTGATATAATCTTTTTTGTCATTTTCAGACTTGACTTTATGGTGTTTAGCTAATATATTAACGCATGAGAAAGTTT